>NW_027195332.1:47500-57500 GCF_038502225.1 Cherax quadricarinatus | reverse complement strand
TAAGATGTCGGAATGCTGTTCTGAGGTTTGCCAGGCGCCCATATGCTGCAGCAGTTATTTGGTTGATGTGCGCTTCAGGAGATGTGCCTGGTGTTATACTCACCCCAAGATCTTTTTCCTTGAGTGAGGTTTGTAGTCTCTGGCCCCCCTAGACTGTACTCCGTCTGCGGTCTTCTTTGCCCTTCCCCAATCTTCATGACTTTGCACTTGGTGGGATTGAACTCCAAGAGCCAATTGCTGGACCAGGTCTGCAGCCTGTCCAGATCCCTTTGTAGTTCTGCCTGGTCTTCGATCGAGTGAATTCTTCTCATCAACTTCACGTCATCTGCAAACAGGGACACCTCAGAGTCTATTCCTTCCGTCATGTCGTTCACAAATACCAGAAACAGCACTGGTCCTAGGACTGACCCCTGCGGGACCCCGCTGGTCACAGGTGCCCACTCTGACACCTCGCCACGTACCATGACTCGCTGCTGTCTTCCTGACAAGTATTCCCTGATCCATTGTAGTGCCTTCCCTGTTATCCCTGCTTGGTCCTCCAGTTTTTGCACCAATCTCTTGTGTGGAACTGTGTCAAACGCCTTCTTACAGTCCAAGAAAATGCAATCCACCCACCCCTCTCTCTCTTGTCTTACTGCTGTCACCATGTCATAGAACTCCAGTAGGTTTGTGACACAGGATTTCCCGTCCCTGAAACCATGTTGGCTGCTGTTGATGAGATCGTTCCTTTCTAGGTGTTCCACCACTCTTCTCCTGATAATCTTCTCCATGATTTTGCATACTATACATGTCAGTGACACTGGTCTGTAGTTTAATGCTTCATGTCTGTCTCCTTTTTTAAAGATTGGGACTACATTTGCTGTCTTCCATGCCTCAGGCAATCTCCCGGTTTCGATAGATGCATTGAATATTGTTGTTAGGGGTACACATAGCACCTCTGCTCCCTCTCTCAATACCCATGGGGAGATGTTATCTGGCCCCATTGCCTTTGAGGTATCTAGCTCACTCAGAAGCCTCTTCACTTCTTCCTCGGTGGTGTGCACTGTGTCCAGCACTTGGTGGTGTGCCCCACCTCTCCGTCTTTCTGGAGTCCCTTCTGTCTCCTCTGTGAACACTTCTTTGAATCTCTTGTAGAGTTCTTCACATATTTCACGGTCATTTCTTGTTGACTCTCCTCCTTCCTTCCTTAGCCTGATTACCTGGTCCTTGACTGTTGTTTTCCTCCTGATGTGGCTGTACAACAGTTTTGGGTCAGATTTGGCTTTCGCTGCTATGTCATTTTCATATTGTCTTTGGGCCTCCCTTCTTATCTGTGCATATTCGTTTCTGGCTCTACGACTGGTCTCCTTATTCTCCTGGGTCCTTTGCCTTCTATATTTCTTCCATTCCCTAGCACACTTGGTTTTTGCCTCCCTGCACCTTTGGGTAAACCATGGGCTCATCCTGGCTTTTTCATTATTCCTGTTACCCTTGGGTACAAACCTCTCCTCAGCCTCCTTGCATTTTGTTGCTACATATTCCATCATCTCATTAACTGGCTTCCCTGCCAGTTCTCTGTCCCACTGAACCCCGTTCAGGTAGTTCCTCATTCCTGTGTAGTCATGCTGGTTGGCGTTTATTCTCTTGTTCCGTTCCAGGTGCTCTGCCACTCTCCTCCTGATAATCTTCTCCATAACTTTGCATACTATACATGTCAGTGACACAGGTCTATAGTTTAGTGCCTCTTTTCTGTCTCCTTTTTTAAAAATGGGAACTACATTTGCTGTCTTCCATACCTCAGGTAGTTGCCCAGTTTCCAGGGACGTGTTGAAGATTGTGGTAAGTGGCACACATAACATATCCGTTCTCTCTCTAAGGACCCATGGGAAGATGTTGTCCGGCCCCATTGCCTTTGAGGTATCGATGTCCCTTAGCAGTTTCTTCACCTCCTCCTCATCTGTATGTATGTCATCCAACACTTGTTGGTATATTCCTTGCTGGTGTCCCCAACTGGTCTGTCCCCCGAGAGGCCTTCCTGTCTCCACTGTAAATACTTCCTTAAATCTCATGTTGAGCTCCTCACATACCTCTTGATCGTTTGTTGTGAGTTCTCCACCTTCTTTCCTCAGCCTTATCACCTGGTCTTTGACTGTTGCCTTCCTCCTAATGTGGCTATACAGCAGTTTCGGGTCAGACTTGACTTTCAACGCTATGTCATTTTCGTATTGTCGCTGGGCCTCCCTCCTTATCTGTGCGTACTCGTTTCTGGCTCTTCTACTAGTCTCCTTATTTTCCTGGGTCCTTTGCCTCCTGTACCTTTTCCATTCTCTGGGGCACTTAGTTTTTGCCTCCCTACACCTTCGGGTAAACCAAGGACTCACTTTAGTCTTCCTATTATTTCTATTTCCCTTGGGAACAAACCTTTCCTCTGCCTCCTTGCACTTGGTTGCTACATATTCCATCATCTCGTTTGCTGATTTTCCTATCAGTTCTCTGTCCCACTGAACCTCCTGCAGGAAGTTCCTCATACCTATGTAGTCCCCTCTTTTGTTGTTTGGCTTTTCCCATTCAATTCTTGTTACCTTCTCCACTTGTAACTCTACTATATAATCAAAACTCAGAACCACGTGATCGCTAGCTCCAAGGGGCCTCTCGTAAGTAATGTCCTCAATGTCTGAGCTGCTCAGGGTGAACACAAGATCCAGTCTTGCTGGCTCATCCTCCCCTCACTCTTCGGTAGTGTCCCTGACATGTTGATGCATGAGGTTTTCAAGTACCACATCCATCATCTTGGCTCTCCATGTTTCGGGAGCCCCATGTGGCTCCAGGTTTTCCCAGTCGATCTCCCTGTGGTTGAAATCGGCCATTACCAATAACTTTGCTTTGCTCGAGTGAGCTCTTCTTGCCGCCTCAGCCAGTGTGTCCACCATCGCCCTGTTGTTTTCTTCGTACTCCTCTCTTGGCCTCCTGCAGTTCGCTGGTGGGTTATACATCACTTCAATGACTACTGTATGTTCTCCAGACTGAATTGTACCTACTATGTAGTCTCTTTCTCACGTCCATGCCTTCCATTTCGTCAAATCCCCATCGGTTTTTTTATGAGCACTGCAACTCTTCCTCCCCCTCTACTCCTTCTATCTTTTCTCAGGATCTGATATCCCGGTGGGAAGATTGCGTCTGTTGTCTCAGCGAGTTTTGTTTCTGTGACTGCTATGATGTCTGGGGATTTCTCACTGATTCTCTAGTGCCACTCCCCATGTTTATTCGTTATTACATCCGCGTTTGTGTACCAAACTTTCAGCTTCTTTTCTATCACTGTGGTCCTGCAAGAATATTGGGGTTTGGGGAGCGGGAGCCTTGGTGGGGGCCTATGGGGGGGCTGTGGTGTAGGTGGGCTTTGTGATGACGGGGGTGGGGTCAGAATGCCCATAAGGGACAGCTGTTGGGGTGAGGTTTGTGATTTGGGTGTTGCTGGAAGAGGGAACAGTGAGTGGGTTGTGGTTTGGGTTGCTCAGGTGTGTTGGGATTGTCGCGGTTGGAAATTACTGAGGAAATTATTGGAACATAAATTTGAACCTGGAGCGAAAGTTATGATCCACGTCTGCAGACACTGATTGTTGACGCTGACTCACCACACTATATTGTATTGACCCTCGATTATTGAAACTGGCTCGCTTCGCTATGTTGTATTGACCCTTGATTGTTGACGCTGAGTAACCACGCTATGTTGTGCTGACCCTTGATTATTGAAGCTGACTTACCACGTATGTTGTATTGACATGATCAAAGGGATTAGTTGTTGTTCAAAACACAAAAAAATATGATCTAAGTGACTTTGACGGTGAATGATTGTTGGTGCCAAACGGTATGGTCTGAGTATTTCAAACTGCTGATTTGGGATTTTCATCCACAAGAATTCTAGAGTTTACATGGAACCTAGAGGTGGATGGGCTACAGCATCAGAAAACCTCACCGGGTTCCGCCACTGTCAACCAAGAACAGGAAACTGTAGCTACAGTGGGCACAGACTCACCGAAACTGACAAGTTGAAAATTAAAAAAAAATGTTGCTGGCGCTGACAAATTGCGATTTTTTTTGGTAGGGTCAGAATTTGGCGTAAACTTTTATAATGTGGTGGAACGGAAGATTAGCAGCAATAATGTTCAGCCGACAAATATGCAGCAACTGCGCGATGCTATCATGTCAACAGAGAACAGAATGTCTAAGGAATGTTTCCAACACCTTTGGTAAATCCATATCACAAAGAACTCACGCTGGTTTAGGGTTAAAGAGGGTGTATCTAATAAAATGGCCACTGAGTCCAGTACTGGATTCGACCAAAAGAATTTTCCCCTTTGACATTTTAAACAAATCAGACACAAAGCCCTGATAACTATGGCCATTGGATGCTGTAGCGGCCTGTGGCTCCGTTGACTTCACAATTGGTCTGTCAGCTTTTTGATCATGGACACACAAGAGATATTAAGTCTTTAGTCTTTCGATACTAGCGAAATTGTATGAGATGGTTAAAAGTGATTAGTGTCATGTTTCCAGTTGATGACAAAACCAATTTAATGGTACATCATATTTGCTGATGCAGCCTATTTAATAGTAGCGATTCCTGGTTCAGCCTTTCTGCTTGCACAGCCAATTTTCGTAAAATCTATTTTATGGTCTCGCCTATTTGACGGTAGAGTCTGTTTGATGGTACAGCTTGTTTGATGGTACAGCCTGTTTGATGGTATAGCCTGTTTGATGGTTGTGAGGGAAAAGTTCAATAGATAGGAGTAGCGAGGGAGTATATAGTAACAATAGTTTCATTGCCGGCTACTTGTTAAGGTAGGGTAAGTCAAGCTCCCGCTATTCCCGCCTTTTTTCCCCCACCACGAAAGTGGTAGTTTCATTGCCGGCTACTTGTTAAGGTAGGGTAAGTCCAGCTCCCACTATTTCCCCTTTTTTCCCCCACCACGAAAGTGGTAGTTTCATTGCTGGCTACTTGTTAAGGTAGGGTCAGTCTAGCTCCCCCTATCCCTTCCCCTCCTTCTTCACCCCCCCCCCGAAAGGTGACGTGTTGGGCTCCGGTTCAAACAGTAATCACTAGACTCACAGCTCCCAGCACTACTCTTGGATGACAGAGAGGGTCACCTGTCAATCAACTAGTAGAACTGAAGGAGACGGACTAACTTCCTGAGACGTCCCATGATATAGATACTTGCCTGTGCACCTGTATGAAGTTGCAGGACGTAACCCCTCATCATTGCAGTGGTAAATAACCTGCTTTCCTGTCATCGGGATATAATACTCACGGCTATACTGTGAAGAACGAACCGGTGGGTAGTAACCAACACCTACGACCCCCCCCCCCCCCATCATCAGCAACGGCTACGATTTCAACAACAGTGTCACCAACACTAGACACCCAAGTTTATAAATATTAGCAATGAATTCAGTTATCATTTATATTTTTCATTTTTCAATTTCTTTAATGTAGGATCAATATTTCATGTTTACGTGTTTTATATTTTATATTCTAATTAATAAAGTGTTTATGTTTGTCAGTTTTTATTATTTTTCTATGCATTAATTTTCCTGAGGAGGAGCCAGCCTGAGTAATACTGACTGAAGTTGTTACAGGGCTGAGTAAGCCTTCACAATGGTACAGCCTGTTTGATGGTATATTCTGTTTGATGGTACAGCCTTTTGATGGTACAGCCTGTTTGATGGTACAGCCTGTTTGATGGTATAGCCTGTTTGATGGTACAGCCTGTTTGATGGTGCAGCCTATTTGATGGCATAGTCTGTTTGATGGCATAGTCTGTTTGATGGTATAGCCTGTTTGATGGTACAGCCTGTTTGATGGTACAGCCTGTTTGATGGTACAGCCTGTTTGATGGTACAGCCTGTTTGATGGTATAGTCTGTTTGATGGTACAGCCTGTTTGATGGTACAGCCTGTTTGATGGTACAGCCTATTTGATGGTATAGTCTGTTTGATGGTACAGCCTATTTGATGGTATAGTCTGTTTGATGGTATAGCCTGTTTGATGGTACAGTCTGTTTGACGGTATAGTCTGTTTGATGGTACAGCCTGTTTGATGGTATAGCCTGTTTGATGGTATAGCCTGTTTGATGGTATAGCCTGTTTGATGGTATAGCCTGTTTGATGGTACAGCCTGTTTGATGGTACAGCCTGTTTGATGGTACAGCCTGTTTGATGGTACAGCCTGTTTGATGGTATAGCCTGTTTGATGGTACAGCCTGTTTGATGGTACAGCCTGTTTGATGGTACAGCCTGTTTGATGGTATAGCCTGTTTGATGGTACAGCCTGTTTGATGGTACAGCCTGTTTGATGGTATAGCCTGTTTGATGGTACAGCCTGCATTATGTCCTGTGCAACAACTGGATATTGATCGTTGATAACATCAAGTCACTAAAGGATTCACATGAAATTCAAAACTTGACTTTAACTTTTTTAAACAAATAACCCGCACATAGGAGAGAGGAGCTTACGACGACGTTTCGGTCCGACATGGACCATTTACAAAGTCATACTGTGACCGAAACGTCGTCGTCTTGGTTGAAAAAAAAACATTATTTTATTCTGAAAACGAAAAACTAATTGTCCAAGTTCTCTTAATATCTTGGTTCGTTCTTTGAGGTGCGTTACATCTGTGAAGAGCATCGCATCCTGTACACATTCTTGGTCTTCTACACTCTCACCAGGTCCAAGCTACACTCTCACCAGGTCCAAGCTACACTCTCACCAGGTCCAAGCTACACTGTCACCAGGTCCAAGCTACACTCTCACCAGGTCCAAGCTACACTATCACCAGGTCCAAGCTACACTCCCACCAGGTCTAAACTACACTCTCACCAGGTCCAAGCTACACTTTCACCAGGTCCAAGCTACACTCTCACCAGGTCCAAGCTACACTCTCAACAGGTCCAAACTACACTCTCACCAGGTCCAGGCTATACTATCACCAGGTCCAAGCTACACTATCACCAGGTTCAAGCTACACTCTCACCAGGTCCAAACTACACTCTCACCAGGCCCAAGCTACACTCTCACCAGGTCCAAGCTACACTATCACCAGGTTCAAGCTACACTATCACCAGGTTCAAGCTACACTATCACCAGGTCCAAGCTACACTCTCACCAGGTCCAACCTACACTCACCAGGTCCAAGCTACACTATCACCAGGGCCAAGCTTCACTAACACCAGGTCCAAGCTACACTCTCACCAGGTCCAAGCTACACTATCACCAGGTTCAAGCTACACTATCACCAGGTTCAAGCTACACTATCACCAGGTCCAAGCTACACTATCACCAGGTTCAAGCTACACTATCACCAGGTCCAAGCTACACTATCACCAGGTCCAAGCTTCACTATCACCAGGTTTAAGCTACACTATCACCAGGTTCAAGCTACACTATCACCAGGTTCAAGCTACACTATCACCAGGTCCAAGCTACACTCTCACCAGGTCCAAGCTACACTCTCACCAGGTCCAAGCTACACTATCACCAGGTTCAAGCTACACTATCACCAGGTCCAAGCTACACTCTCACCAGGTCCAAGCTACACTATCGCTAGGTTCAAGCTACACTATCACCAGGTCCAAGCTACACTATCACCAGTTCCAAGCTACACTATCACCAGGTCCAAGCTACACTATCACCAGGTCCAAGCTACACTATCGCTAGGTTCAAGCTACACTATCACCAGGTCCAAGCTACACTATCACCAGGTCCAAGCTACACTATCACCAGGTCCAAGCTACACTATCACCAGGTCCAAGCTACACTATCACCAGGTCCAAGCTACACTCTCACCCGGCCCAAGATGCACTATCACCAGGTCCAAGCTACACTATCACCAGGTCCAAGCTACACTATCACCAGGTTCAAGCTACACTATCACCAGGTCCAAGATACACTATCACCAGGTCAAAGCTACACTATCACCAGGTCCAAGCTACACTATCACCAAGTCCAAGCTACACTATCACCAGGTCCAAGCTACACTCTCACCCGGTCCAAGATACACTATCACCAGGTCCAAGCTACTCTATCACCAGGTCCAAGCTACACTATCATCAGGTCCAAGCTACACTCTCACCCGGTCCAAGCTACACTATCACCAGGTCCAAGCTACACTATCACCAGGTCCAAGCTAAACTATCACCAGGTTCAAGCTACACTATCAACAGGTCCAAGCTACAGTATCACCAGGTCCAATCTACACTCTCACCAGGTACAAGCTACACTATCACCAGGTCCAAGCTACACTATCACCAGGTACAAGCTACACTATCACCAGGTACAAGCTATACTATCACCAGGTACAAGCTATACTATCACCAGGTACAAGCTACACTATCACCAGGTACAAGCTACACTCTCACCCGGTCCAAGCTACACTATCACCAGGTACAAGCTACACTCTCACCAGGTACAAGCTACACTATCACCAGGTACAAGCTACACTATCACCAGGTCCAAGCTACACTATCACCAGGTCCAAGCTACACTCTCACCCGGTCCAAGATACACTATCACCAGGTCCAAGATACACTATCACCAGGTCAAAGCTACACTATCACCAGGTCCAAGCTACACTATCACCAAGTCCAAGCTACACTATCACCAGGTCCAAGCTACACTCTCACCCGGTCCAAGATACACTATCACCAGGTCCAAGCTACTCTATCACCAGGTCCAAGCTACACTATCATCAGGTCCAAGCTACACTCTCACCCGGTCCAAGCTACACTATCACCAGGTCCAAGCTACACTATCACCAGGTCCAAGCTACACTATCACCAGGTTCAAGCTACACTATCACCAGGTCCAAGCTACAGTATCACCAGGTCCAATCTACACTCTCACCAGGTACAAGCTACACTATCACCAGGTCCAAGCTACACTATCACCAGGTACAAGCTACACTATCACCAGGTACAAGCTATACTATCACCAGGTACAAGCTATACTATCACCAGGTACAAGCTACACTATCACCAGGTACAAGCTACACTCTCACCCGGTCCAAGCTACACTATCACCAGGTACAAGCTACACTATCACCAGGTACAAGCTACACTATCACCAGGTACAAGCTACACTATCACCAGGTCCAAGCTACACTATCACCAGGTACAAGCTACACTATCACCAGGTCCAAGCTACACTATCACCAGGTACAAGCTACACTATCACCAGGTCCAAGCTACACTATCACCAGGTCCAAGCTACACTATCACCAGGTACAAGCTACACTATCACCAGGTACAAGCTACACTATCACCAGGTACAAGCTACACTATCACCAGGTACAAGCTACACTATCACCAGGTCCAAGCTACACTATCACCAGGTCCAAGCTACACTATCACCAGGTCCAAGCTACACTATCACCAGGTCCAAGCTACACTATCACCAGGTACAAGCTACACTATCACCAGGTCCAAGCTACACTATCACCAGGTCCAAGCTACACTATCACCAGGTCCAAACTACACTATCACCAGGTACAAGCTACATTATCACCAGGTCCAAGCTACACTATCACCAGGTCCAAGCTACACTATCACCAGGTACAAGCTACACTATCACCAGGTACAAGCTACACTATCACCAGGTACAAGCTACACTATCACCAGGTACAAGCTACACTATCACCAGGTCCAAGCTACACTATCACCAGGTCCAAGCTACACTCTCACCCGGTCCAAGATACACTATCACCAGGTCCAAGATACACTATCACCAGGTCAAAGCTACACTATCACCAGGTCCAAGCTACACTATCACCAAGTCCAAGCTACACTATCACCAGGTCCAAGCTACACTCTCACCCGGTCCAAGATACACTATCACCAGGTCCAAGCTACTCTATCACCAGGTCCAAGCTACACTATCATCAGGTCCAAGCTACACTCTCACCCGGTCCAAGCTACACTATCACCAGGTCCAAGCTACACTATCACCAGGTCCAAGCTACACTATCACCAG
>NW_027195332.1:0-45000 GCF_038502225.1 Cherax quadricarinatus | reverse complement strand
GTTTGCCAGGCACCTATATGCTGCAGCAGCTATCTGGTTGATGTGTGCCTCCGGAGACGTGCTCGGTGTTATGGTCACCCAAAGATCTTTCTCCTTGAGTGAGGTTTGCAGCCTTTGTCCACCTAGCCTATAATCTGTCTGCGGTGTTCGTTGCCCTTCCCCAATCTTCATGACTTTGCATTTGGCGGGGGTGAATTCCAGACGCCAGTTGCCGGACCACGTGTCCAGCCTGTCCAGGTCTTTTTGTAGTCCTGCCTGATCCTCATCTGATTTAATTCTTCTCATTAACTTCATGTCATTCATATATATCAACAATATCACTGGTCCTAGGACTGACCCCTTTGGGACCCCGCTCGTCACAGGCGCCCACTGTGATACCTCTTCACGTACCATGACTCATTGTTGCCTCCCTGGCAGGTATTCTCTGATCCACTCTAGTGCCCTTCCTGTTATATGCGCCTGTTCCTCCAGCTTCTGCACTAATCTATTGTGAGGAACTGTGTCGAAGGACTTCCTGCAGTCCAGGAAAATGCAATCAACCCACCTCTCTCTCTCGTGTCTTACTTCTGTTACCGTGTCATGAAACTCCAGAAGGTTTTTGAAGCAGGATTTGCCTTCCATGAATCCATGCTGGTTTTCGTTTATAATCGTGTTCCGTTCCAGGTGCTCCTCCACTCTCCTCCTGATAATCTTTTCCATGACTTTATATACTATACATGTAAAAGACACTGGTCTGTAGTTTAGTGCCTCGTTTCTATCTCATTTCTTAAAAATGGGGACTACATTTGCCGTCTTCCATACCTCAGGTAGCTGCCCAGTTTCAAGGGATGTATTGAACATTGTGGTTACTGGCATGCACAGCATCTCTGCCCCTTCTCTAAGAACCCACGGGGATATGTTGTCCGGTCCCATCGCCTTTGAGGTATCAAGGTCACTTAGTAGCTTCTGCACCTCCTCCTCCGTTGTTTGTATGTCATCCAACACTTTGTGGTAAATTCCCTGTTGATGTTCCCCTCTGTGCTGTCTTTCCAGAGAACTTCCTGTCTCTTCTGTGAATACTTCCTTAAATCTCCTGTTGTCTTTCTTCTGATGTGGTTATACAACAGTTTCGGGTCAGACTTGACTTTCGATGCTATATTATTTTCATACTGTCGCTGGGCCTCCCTCCTTACCTGTGCATACTCGTTCTTGGCTCTTCGACTAATCTCCTTATTTTCCTGTGTTCTTTGTCTTCTTTGCTTTTTCCGTTCTCTAGTGCACTTACTTTTTGTCTCCCTACACCGTCGGGTAAACCAGGGGCTCGTTCTGGTCTTCCCATTATTTCTGTTGCCCTTGGGAACAAACCATTCCTCTGCCTCCTTACATTTTGTTGTTACGTATTCCATCATTTCGTTTACTGGCTTTCCTACCACTTCTCTGTCCCACTGAACCTCCTGCAGGAAGTTCCTCAAACCTATGTAGTCCCCCCTTTTATAGTCTGGCTTTTCCCATTCAACTCCTGTTACCCTCTCCACTTGTAACTCTACTATGTATTCAAAGCACAGAACCACGTGGTCACTAGCTCCTAGGGGCCTCTCATATGTGATGTCCTCAGTGTCTGAACTGACTGTGTGAACACAAGGTCCAGTCTTGCTGGTTCATCCTCCTCTCTCTCTCTGGTAGTCCTTAACATGTTGATGCACAAGGTTTCCTAGTATCACATCCACCATCTTGGCTCTCCATGTTTCAGAATCCCCGTGTGGCTCCAGGTTTTCCTAATTGATCTCCATGTGGTTGAAATCGCCCACAGGACGTGTGTGTGTGTGTGTGTGTGTGTGTGTGTGTGTGTGTGTGTGTGTGTGTGTGTGTGTGTGTGTGTGTGTGTGTGTGTGTGTGTGTGTGTGTATGTGTGTGTGTGTGTGTGTGTGTGTGTGTTTGTGTGTGTGTGTGTGTGTGTGTGTGTGTGTGTGTGTGTGTGTGTGTGTGTGTGTGTGTGTGTGTGTGTGTGCTTGTGTTCGTGTTTGTGTGTGTGTGTGCTTGTGTTCGTGTTTGTGTGTGTGTGTGTGTGTGTGTGTGTGTGTGTGTGTGTGTGTGTGTGTGTGTGTGTGTGTGTGTGTGTGTGCGCACTCGTGTGTGTGCGCGCTCGTGTGTGTGTACTCACCTATATTTTCTTATAGTTTTCAATACTTCATTAGTTTGATTTCAGAGTTTGGAATTTTGTTCTATAACCATTGATCTTACTGACCTTCTCCCTATATTTTACATTCAAATTTTCATCACCAACAATCCGTTTTTACGGAGACATGGGAAGGTTCCCCGTACTGGCTATACAATTACTGCTTTAACTTGCAACTACACTTCTTCTCGAAGCCCACTGACATTTTCTTGAAGTATTTTTAGGAATACGTAAATATACTTCACGGCTCACGCGCATTTTTTCAGTTTTTTTTTCACTCAAAGGCCAGACAGAAAATCACTAATATTTTGGAACTCACACACAAGCACACATGTGACCTTTTTAACAAAAGAGCCGGGAATGAATTAACCACACAGTATCGTAGTGATCTCTGTTATCCTTAGTAACAAGAGATACATGAAGATCACATTCTTATACATAGTAACACCAAAGATACAAAGGTCACACTGTTATACATAGTAACAGTAGAATTAAGAGGATAATTCTGTTATTCTTAGTAACGCAGGGATACTAAGATTACGTTGTTATACATAGTAATACCAGAGATACAGTGATCACATTGTTGTATATTGTATCACCAGAGATATTGTAATCAAGCTGTTATACATAGTAACACCTGATACAATGATCACATTGTTATACATAGTAACACCAGAGATACAGTGATCAAACTTTTACACATAGTAACACCAGAGATACAATGATCACCCTGTTATACATAGCAACACCGAAAAATAAATAAACAAATACAACACATAAATAAAAGGATCAGATGAAAAACAGATGATCTGGCTGGCTGGTAGATTCCTCTCTTCTGGCTGGACCACGTTTACAGGGATACTGTGATCACTTGTAATAACATGGGAGGATACACACATTTCTTTGTGACCTCCCCTGTTATTATATCTACCTGTATATATTGGCAGTGATGCATGGAGTTACCTTCACAGTACATACACTCAGCACTTATTAACACTGTTATACACACTCAGTACTTCTACTCACACTATGTAATTGTTGTTTCTTACTGAATTCCTGTTACGTTCAGATTCATTATTTACTTATATCTTAACATACAAACAAGGTACAAATATACATTATTTGTATCACTGAGATTCTTATACATCGTGAAGTAACTTAATTATAAGAACATATCACCCACTATAATAAAGTTAATGATAATAACACTAGAGATACAGAGATTACACTGTTATACATAGTAGTAACACCATAAATACATACACCAAACTGTTATACATAGTAACACCATAAATACATACACCAAACTGTTATACATAGTAACACCATAAATACATACACTATACTGTTATACATGTTAACACAGAAGATACAAAGACGACGATGTTATATACAGAAACATGCATAAAATTAATTTTAACAGATTAAAAGCTATGACATATAAATAGAAAATAAAATTTAAAATAATTGGCCTCACCATGGTGGTGTAACCGGACGGTAAGTTCTTCTCTTCTGGCTGGACTACGGTACGAGTCTACCCGGGTGGGTGTATTTACACAGTACAGATTTCTGTGTGTCCCTCTCTGTAATTACATCTGCGTGTATATAATGACATTAAAACATTTGTTCTAATATCATATATGGGTAATACTCCATGGGGAGGCTACATTTGAAGAGTTAAGTTCCTCTTTGAGAAAATGCTGTTTTGGGGGTTCACAGCTCTCAACGTCCCCCTCATTGTCCTCATTTGTTTTTATGATTTGAAATTATTTTATTAGCCGAGTGTGTATGTGAGTGAAGAGCACATTATCACAGAATATTTAATACAAGTCATTGAAAAGTTTGAGCACCTGATTTTACTCTCAGAGTTCTTTAATGTCCAGGACTCCACCCTGCGCACCTTCACTTGCATTGTGTCTTGCATGTTCACCTGCAATTCATATTCACTTGTATTGTACCTTGCATATTCACCTGCAGTTCACGTTCACTTGTATTGTGCTTTGCATGTTCACCTGCAGTTCACCTTCGCTTGTATTGTGCCTTGCATGTTCACTTGCAGTTCACCTTCACTTGTATTGTGTCTTGCATGTTCACTTGCAGTTCACCTTCACTTGCATTGTGCCTTGCATGCTCACTTGCAGTTCACCTCCACTTGTATTGTGCCTTGCATGTTCACCTGTAATTCACCTTACACATTCACCTATAGTTCACCTCTAAATAATTATGAGATACACTCAAGTAAATGTAAACTGGCAAAAAATTATTTGTTCAACGAACTCCGGCATAAACAACATAAATATATAAACAAATATGTAGTATAATGTGATCCTTTATTGACAACGTTTCGCCCACCCAGTGGGCTTTTTCAAGTCACAAACCTGGGTGGAAGGTACGCGAGTATTTATAGTCAGGTTCAGAATGTTGAGGTCAGGTGGAGAATGCTGCATCTGATGATGTACCGAGTGGGGTTACAGAGTCTAAAATCTTGGGTAGCTTGGAAGGGAGATTGGATAAGTTTGTGAGCAGACCTTCTGCAGTGTTCTTCCATTCATATATTGATAAATTAGACACATGTGCAACTCTTGGGTATCTTTATTAAGGAAACGTTTCGCCACACAGTGGCTTCATCAGTCCATACACAGGAGAAGCATGAACAACAGGAGGAGAATGAGGTAATCAGTCCCTCAACCTTGTGTCGATGTGGTCAGTCCATCAATCTTGAATAGAATACGGCATATGAGCGGAGAAGGAGCTTATAAACCGTAGGCAGGAGAGGTGCAGCAGTCGTAGGTGGTGTCACATTTGCCCAATTTGGAAGTAGGTCGTTCCCAAGGGTTAGGCAAGCGAAGAATTCCCAAGTATTAAGATCCCAAGAAGTTGCAGTGTCTTCAACTTGTCGGTTTTTCAAACCATTCAACACAACTGTCAGACACTGCAGCATCATGGGGTCTTGTTACAAAGAATTCTTCAACACTTGTCCAACCTTTGGACGAAGACCTACCTCGACTAGTGGATGGTACCACTATGACCCCACCCCCTCCTGCTTCGCCTCACCTCACTACAGTATATAAGCCACGTCTACTGCCCTATGCTAAACATTCTACAAGACTGATGGACTGAACACATCGACTCCACAGTCTGGCCACCACGACTCTCTCTCCCACAGTCTGGCCACCACGACTCTCCCTCCCACAGTCTAACCACCACGACTCTCCCTCCCACAGTCTGACCGCCACGACTCTCCCTCCCACAGTCTGACCACCACGACTCTCCCTCCCACAGTCTGGCCACCACGACTCTCCCTCCCACAGTCCGGCCATTACGACTCTCCCTCCCACAGTCTGGCCACCACGACTCTCCCTCCCACAGTCTGACCACCACGACTCTCCCTCCCACAGTCTGGCCACCACGACTCTCCCTCCGACAGTCCTGCCACCACGACTCTCCCTCCCACAGTCTGACCACCACGACTCTCCCTCCCACAGTCTGACCACCACGACTCTCCCTCCCACAGTCTGACCACCACGACTCTCCCTCCCACAGTCTGGCCACCACGACTCTTCCTTCCACAGTCTGGCCACCACGACTCTCCCTCACACAGTATGGCCACCACGACTCTCCCTCCCACAGTCTAACCACAACGACTCTTCCTCCCACAGTCTAACCACAACGACTCTCCCTCTCACAGTCTGACCACCACGGCTCTCCCTCCCACAGTCTGGCCATTACGACTCTCCCTCCCGCAGTCTAACCAGCACGACTTTCCCTCCCACAGTCTAACCACCACGACTCTCCCTCCCACAGTCTAACCACCACGACTCTCCCTCCCACAGTCTGACCACCACGACTCTCCCTCCCACAGTCTGGCCACCACGACTCTCCCTCCCACAGTCCGGCCACCACGACTCTCCCTCCCACAGTCCGGCCACCACGACTCTCCCTCCCACAGTCTGGCCACCACGACTCTCCCTCCCACAGTCTGACCACCACGACTCTCCTTCCCACAGTCTGGCCACCACGACTCTCCCTCCCACAGTCCGGCCACCACGACTCTCCCTCCCACAGTCTGACCCCCACGACTCTCCCTCCCACAGTCTGACCACCACGACTCTCCCTCCCACAGTCTAACCACCACGACTCTCCCTCCCACAGTCTGACCACCACGACTCTCCCTCCCACAGTCTGGCCACCACGACTCTCCCTCCCACAGTCTGGCCACCACGACTCTCCCTCCCACAGTCTGACCGCCACGACTCTCCCTCCCACAGTCTGACCACCACGACTCTCCCTCCCACAGTCTGGCCACCACGACTCTCCCTCCCACAGTCTGGCCACCACGACTCTCCCTCCCACAGTCTCACCATCACGACTCTCCCTCCCACAGTCTGACCACCACGACTCTCCCTCCCACAGTCTGGCCACCACGACTCTCCCTCCCACAGTCTGGCCACCACGACTCTCCGTCCCACAGTCTGAAACCCACGACTCTCCCTCCCACAGTCTAACCACCTCGACTCTCCCTCCCACAGTCTGACCACCACGACTCTCCCTCCCACAGTCTGAACACCACGACTCTCCCTCCCACAGTCTGACCACCATGACTCTCCCTCCCACAGTCTGACCCCCACGAATCTCCCTCCCACAGTCTGACCACCAAGACTCTCCTTCCCATAGTCTGGCCACCACGACTCTCCCTCCCACAGTCTGGCCACCACGACTCTCCCTCCCACAGTCTGACCACCACGACTCTCCCTCCCACAGTCTGACCGCCACGATTCTCCCTCCCACAGTCTGGCCACCACGACTCTCCCTCCCACAGTCTGACCACCATGACTCTCCCTCCCACAGTCCGGCCACCACGACTCTCCCTTCCACAGTCTGACCACCACGACTCTCCCTCCCACAGTCTGACCACCACGACTCTCCCTCCCACAGTCTGGCCACCACGACTCTCCCTCCCACAGTCTGGCCACCACGACTCTCCCTCCCACAGTCTGACCACCACGACTCTCCCTCCCACAGTCTGACCGCCACGACTCTCCCTCCCACAGTCTGACCACCACGACTCTCCCTCCCACAGTCTGGCCACAACGACTCTCCCTCCCACAGTCCGGCCACCACGACTCTCCCTCCCACAGTCCGGCCACCACGACTCTCCCTCCCACAGTCTGGCCACCACGACTCTCCCTCCCACAGTCTGACCACCACGACTCTCCCTCCCACAGTCTGGCCACCACGACTCTCCCTCCGACAGTCCTGCCACCACGACTCTCCCTCCCACAGTCTGACCACCACGACTCTCCCTCCCACAGTCTGACCACCACGACTCTCCCTCCCACAGTCTGACCACCACGACTCTCCCTCCCACAGTCTGACCACCACGACTCTCCCTCCCACAGTCTGGCCACCACGACTCTCCCTCCCACAGTCTGGCCACCACGACTCTCCCTCCCACAATCTGACCACCACGACTCTCCCTCCCACAGTCTGACCACAACGACTCTCCCTCCCACAGTCTGACCACCACGACTCTCCCTCCCACAGTCTGGCCACCACGACTCTCCCTCCCACAGTCTGGCCACCACGACTCTCCCTCCCACAATCTGACCACCACGACTCTCCCTCCCACAGTCTGACCGCCACGACTCTCCCTCCCACAGTCTGACCACCACGACTCTCCCTCCCACAGTCTGGCCACCACGACTCTCCCTCCCACAGTCCGGCCACCACGACTCTCCCTCCCACAGTCCGGCCACCACGACTCTCCCTCCCACAGTCTGGCCACCACGACTCTCCCTCCCACAGTCTGACCACCACGACTCTCCCTCCCACAGTCTGGCCACCACGACTCTCCCTCCCACAGTCCGGCCACCACGACTCTCCCTCCCACAGTCTGACCCCACGACTCTCCCTCCCACAGTCTGACCACCACGATTCTCCCTCCCACAGTCTAACCACCACGACTCTCCCTCCCACAGTCTTACCACCACGACTCTCCCTCCCACAGTCTGGCCACCACGACTCTCCCTCCCACAGTCTGGCCACCACGACTCTCCCTCCCACAGTCTGACCGCCACGACTCTCCCTCCCACAGTCTGACCACCACGACTCTCCCTCCCACAGTCTGGCCACCACGACTCTCCCTCCCACAGTCTGGCCACCACGACTCTCCCTCCCACAGTCTCACCATCACGACTCTCCCTCCCACAGTCTGACCACCACGACTCTCCCTCCCACAGTCTGGCCACCACGACTCTCCCTCCCACAGTCTGGCCACCACGACTCTCCGTCCCACAGTCTGAAACCCACGACTCTCCCTCCCACAGTCTAACCACCTCGACTCTCCCACCCACAGTCTGACCACCACGACTCTCCCTCCCACAGTCTGAACACCACGACTCTCCCTCCCACAGTCTGACCACCATGACTCTCCCTCCCACAGTCTGACCCCCACGAATCTCCCTCCCACAGTCTGACCACCAAGACTCTCCTTCCCACAGTCTGGCCACCACGACTCTCCCTCCCACAGTCTGACCACCACGACTCTCCCTCCCACAGTCTGACCGCCACGATTCTCCCTCCCACAGTCTGGCCACCACGACTCTCCCTCCCACAGTCTGACCACCATGACTCTCCCTCCCACAGTCCGGCCACCACGACTCTCCCTTCCACAGTCTGACCACCACGACTCTCCCTCCCACAGTCTGACCACCACGACTCTCCCTCCCACAGTCTGGCCACCACGACTCTCCCTCCCACAGTCTGGCCACCACGACTCTCCCTCCCACAGTCTGACCACCACGACTCTCCCTCCCACAGTCTGACCACCACGACTCTCCCTCCCACAGTCTGGCCACAACGACTCTCCCTCCCACAGTCTGGCCACCACGACTCTCCCTCCCACAGTCTGACCATCACGACTCTCCCTCCCACAGTCTGACCACCACGACTCTCCCTCCCACAGTCTAGCCACCACGACTCTCCGTCCCACAGTCTGAAACCCACGACTCTCCCTCCCACAGTCTAACCACCTCGAGTCTCCCTCCCACAGTCTGACCACCACGACTCTCCCTCCCACAGTCTGACCACCAGGACTCTCCCTCCCCCAGTCCGACCCCCACGACTCTCCCTCCCACAGTCTGACCACCAAGACTCTCCCTCCCACAGTCTGACCACCACGACTCTCCCTCCCACAGTCTGGCCACCTCGACTCTCCCTCCAACAGTCTGGCCCTAACGACTCTCCCTTCCACAGTCTGGCCACCACGACTCTCACTCCCACAGTCTGGCCACCACGACTCTCCCTCCCACAGTCTGACCACCACGACTCTCCCTTCCACAGTCTGACCACCACGACTCTCCCTCCCACAGTCTGACCACCACGACTCTCCCTCTCACAGTCTAACCACCACGACTCTCCCTCCCACAGTCTGACCACCACGACTCTCCCTCTCACAGTCTAACCACCACGACTCTCCCTCCCACAGTCTGACCACCACGACTCTCCCTCACACAGTCTGACCACCAAGACTCTCCCTTCCACAGCCTGGCCACCACGACTCTCCCTCCCACAGTCTGTCCACCACGACTCTCCCTCCCACATACTGACACCCACGACTCTCCCTCAGACAGTCTGACCAAAACGACTCTCCCTCCCACAGTCTGGCCACCACGACTCTCCCTCCCACAGTCTGGCCACCACGACTCTCCCTCTCACAGTCTGACCACCACGACTCTCCCTCCCACAGTCTGGCCACCACGACTCTCCCTCCCACAGTCTGACCACCACGACTCTCCCTCCCACAGTCTGGCCACCACGACTCTCCCTCCCACAGTCTGGCCACCACGACTCTCCCTCCCACAGTCTGGCCACCACGACTCTCCCTCCCACAGTCTGACCACCACGACTCTCCCTCCCACAGTCTGGCCACCACGACTCTCCCTCCCACAGTCTGACCACCACGACTCTCTCTCCCACAGTCTGGCCACCACGACTCTCCCTCCCACAGTCTGGCCACCACGACTCTCTCTCCCACAGTCTGGCCACCACGACTCTCCCTCCCACAGTCTGACCACCACGACTCTCCCTCCCACAGTCTGACCACCACGACTCTCCCTCCCACAGTCCGGCCACCACGACTCTCTCTCCCACAGTCTGACCACCACGACTCTCCCTCCCACAGTCCGGCCACCACGACTCTCTCTCCCACAGTCTGGCCACCAGGACTCTCCCTCCCACAGTCTGACCACCACGACTCTCCCTCCCACAGTCTGACCACAACGACTCTCCCTCCCTCCCTCTGTGTAACTGTTCTGTATTCTTCTTCCGTGTTACTGCACTGTACTGGTCTTCTGTGTAACTGTTCAGTATTCTTCTTCTATGTTACTGTACTGGTTCAGTCTTACTGTACCGTACTAGTCCTCTGTTTTACTATACTGTACTGGTGCTCTGTGTTATTGTTCTGTACTGGTCTTCTGTGTTATTGTACAGTACTGGCCTTCTTTGTTATTTTTCTGTACTGGTCTTATGTGTTAATATATTGTTCTGGTCTTCTGTGTTATTGTACTGTAATGGTCTTCTGTTTTATTGTATTGTATTGGTCCTCTGTGTTAATGTACTGTACTCGTCTTCTGTGTTATTGCACTGTACTGGTCTTTTGTGTTATTGTACTGCACTGGTCTTCTGTGTTATTGTGCTGTACTGGTCCTCTGTGTTAATGTACTGGACTCGTCTTCTGTGTTATTGCACTATACTGGTCTTTTGTGTTGTTGTACTGCACTGGTCTTCTGTGTTATTGTACTGTACTGACCATCTGTGTTATTGTACTGTACTGGCCTTCTGTGTTATTGTACTGTACTGGTCTTCTGTGTTATTGTACTGTACTGGTCTTGTGTGTTATTGTATTGTACTGGTCTTCTGTGTTATTGTACTGTACTGGTCTTGTGTGTTATTGTATTGTACTGGTCTTGTGTGTTATTGTATTGTACTGGTCTTCTTTGTTATTGTACTGTACTGGTCTTCTGTGTTATTGTACTGTACTGGTCTTCTGTGTTATTGTACTGTACTGGTCTTCTGTGTTATTGTACTGTACTGGTCTTCTGTTTTATTGTACTGTACTGGTCGTCTGTGTTATTTTACTGTACTGGTCTTGTGTGCTATTGCACTGTACTGGTCTTATGTGTTATTTACTGTACTGGTCTTCTGTGTTATTGTACTGTACTGGTCTTCTGTGTTATTTTGCTGTACTGGTTGGTCTTCTCTGTTATTGTACTGTTCTGGTCTTCTCTGTTATTTTACTGTACTTGTCTTCTGTGTTATTTTACTGTACTGGTCTTCTCTGTTATTGTACTGTACTTGTCTTATGTGTTATTGTACTGTACTGGTCTTCTGTGTTATTTTACTGTACTGGTCTTCTGTGTTATTTTACTGTACTGGTCTTCTGTGTTATTTTACTGTACTGGTCTTCTCTGTTATTGTACTGTTCTGGTCTTCTCTGTTATTTTACTGTTCTGGTCTTCTGTGTTATTTTACTGTACTGGTCTTATGTGTTATTGTACTGTACTGGTCTTTTGTGTTACTGTACTGGACTGGGCTTCTGTGTTATTGTACTGTACTGGTCTTCTGTGTTATTGTACTGTACTGGTCTTCTGTGTTTTTGTACTGTACTGGTCTTCTGTGTTATTGTACTGTACTAGTCTTCTGTGTTATTGTACTGTACTGGTCTTCTGTGTTATTGTACTGTACTGGTCTTCTGTGTTATTGTACTGTACTGGTCTTCTGTGTTATTGTAGTGTACTGGTCTTCTGTGTTATTGTACTGTACTGGTCTTCTCTATTATTGTAGTGTACTGATCTTCTGTGTTAGTGTACTGTACTGGTCTTCTGTGTTATTGTACTGTACTGGTCTTCTGTGTTATTGTACTGTACTCGTCTTCTGTGTTATTGTACTGTACTGGTTTTCTGTGTTATTGTCCTCTACTGGTCTTCTGTGTTATTGTACTGTACTGGTCTTCTGTGTTATTGTACTGTACTGGTCTTCTGTGTTATTTTACTGTACTGGTCTTCCGTGTTATTGTACTGTTCTGGTCTTTTGTGTTATTGTACTGTATTGATCTTCTGTGTTATTGTACTGTACTGGTCTTCTGTGTTGTTGTACTGTACTGGTCTTCTGTGTTATTGCACTGTACTGGTCTTCTTTGTTATTGTACTGTACTGGTCTTCAGTGTTATTGTACTGTACTCGTCTTCTGTGTTATTGTACTGTACTGGTCTTCTTTGTTATTGTACTGTACTGGTCTTCTGTGTTATTGTACTGTATTGGTCTTCTGTGTTATTGTACTGTACTGGTCTTCTGTGTTATTGTACTGTACTGGTCTTCTTTGTTATTGTACTGTACTGGTCTTCTGTGTTATCGTACTGTACTGGACTTCTGTGTTATTGTACTGTATTGATCTTCTGTGTTATTGTACTGTACTGGTCTTCTGTGTTGTTGTACTGTACTGGTCTTCTTTGTTATTGTACTGTACTGGTCTTCTGTGTTATTGTACTGTACTGATCTTGTGTGTTATTGCACTGTACTGGTCTTCTTTGTTATTGTACTGTACTGGTCTTCTGTGTTATTGTACTGTACTGATCTTGTGTGTTATTGCACTGTACTGGTCTTCTTTGTTATGTACTGTACTGGTCTTCTCTATTATTGTACTGTACTGGTCTTCTGTGTTATTGTACTGTTCTGGTCTTCTGTGTTATTGTACTGTACTGGTCTTCTGTCTTATTGTACTGTACTTGTCTTCTGTCTTATTGTACTCTACTGGTCTTCTGTCTTATTGTATTGTACTGGTCTTCTGTGTTATTGTACTGTACTGGTCTTCTGTGTTATTGTACTGTACTGGTCTTCTGTTTTATTGTACTGTACTGGTCTTCTGTGTTATTGTACTGTACTGGTCTTGTATGTTACAACATTATTTTTTTTAATTCTTTCGTTTTGTACTTTTCTTCTTTGTTATCGTACTGTTTTATATTACATATATTTTTGTGCGTTATTATATTGTTTTATTTGTTATTAAGCTGTTTTATGTGTTATTATACTTTTTTATGTGTCACTACACTATTTTATGTCTCAATTTAATTTCTTTTGTGTTCCTCTAATGAGTTGTGTCACTGCTGTTTTGTTGATATGATACTGTTTCATGAGTTATTTTCATGCTTTGTGTGTTAATATACTGTTTTATGTGTCACTGTAGCACCAGCTGTCTTGATTCATCTTATACGTTACACACGAACCGCTAGCTAAAGTCTTTTACCAATAGAGTGTTGGCAACACTATTTCCAGCAGAAACCTTCCGGAGGTCTTCTACCAAAAGTCTTCTGGTAACAATCCCTCCAGCAGTATTCTTATAATAGTGTCCAGTTTCATTCACTTGAATCCTACCAACAGAATCCTAGGAAAAGAATCCTGTCAATAAGTTTTCTATCAGGTATTTACCAGACAGGTTACATACAGTGTTATTAACTCCGGTGTATCAGACAGGCTTTATACACATCACAACACAACGATGGTGGTGAAAAAACACTCAACAACAGAGAGGAACTTTCACCTGTGAAACAAACTCCTTCATTCAATAGTTCGTTTCTACAGTTTTGTCTTTTTCATAACTTACCAGCTATATGTCATATATCTCTGCAACATAGTGCACCACAACATTCAGCGTGTCATATATCTCTGCAACATAGTGCACCACAACATTCAATATGTAATATATGTTAACATTGATACATCACAGTACATAGCAACTGTATGAGAGACATTAACACACAGTTGTACTGGCCAGGTTGTGGCAGCCACCACCAAAATTCTTATTGTCAGAAGATCGAATCATCCAGGTTGATAGTTTTTATTTTCATCGCCGAGTTTTTTTTATCCATCTGTTGTGGTGAATGTTTTTATATCATTATTGAAGAGGTGAGAGAAGAGTGTATGAGAAAACTGAGAGAATTATTTAATAATTAATTCTAATTAAACTAAATATTTATTAAGATGATTTATATGAATATCACTTCTTCACATATTTACATCTTTTTCCAAAATATTTCATCAAAATATTGTAACCCTCATTCCGTTTTCTTAAGGAAATTTTAATAATATGATTAAGATTTTTCTTAATTTTCTTACACTGTTTATATAGAATTCATTAATTTAAACAATGGTGTGGGAGAGTGCAGATATGCTTATGAGAACGTGTACACATGTATGTATATATGTGTGTTCGTAGTAGTGTGTTTGTAGTGATGTGTATGTGTACACTTGTATATATATGTGTGTGTTCGTAGTAGTGTGTTTGTAGTGATATGTATGTGTACACATGTATGTACATATGTGTTCGTAGTAGTGTGTTTGTAGTGATATGTATGTGTACATATGTATATATATATATATGTGTGTTCGTAGTAGTGTGTTTGTAGTGATGTGTATGTGTAGATGAAAGTGAAAAGTAAACACCAGAAGAAAACTTATGTGAACTACATAATAATTCACAATAAAGAAGAGCACAGTTCTGTGGTACAGCTGTCAGCCTGGGTGACTCTGCTGTCAGCCTGGGTGACTCTGCTGTCAGCCTGGATGACTCTGCTGTCAGCCTGGATGACTCTGCTGTCAGCTTAGATGACTCTGCTGTCAGCCTAGAAGACTGCTGTCAACAGAGTTAGTCAGTTAGAATAAAAGAAATGAGTCAATAAGAAGATTAAAACTGGGAAATTTAGAATGGAATAAGATTGAAGTTTGTGACGCATTTGTAATAAAGTCCTGGAATACTTAATGATTTTGTTCATAATGTTTATAAAAGAAGAAAAGGGTAAAAACTTTAAACAATGTAATAATTATAATTGAATAAGACTGTTGACCAGACCAGGTAAAGTGTAAGTCAGAAATATGATTACTGAAGTAATGGAAAAGACAAAATATGCGTAACAAAGAAGAGTGTGAACTCAGAAAGGGAAATTAATATATGCATCATGTGTAAACAATAAAATACACAAGTGAAGAACACTTATATAAAGGGAAGCAGGACTTAGGTGGATTTATAGGTTTGATAAAAATATATGAAAGATGTTACTAGAGTTAAAAATGTCTTTAATCTTAGCAAATGTTTTGATTGCAATAGTGTTGAATTAATTTATAATATGCAAGAAAGACGGTAAAGATTTACGCAAAAAATTGGGTCTTAAATAATATTGTGTGATGTCACCTGTGATCTTAAATACGTGTGATGTCATTGTACTTTGCTCAGAAGACAATGTATACAAAGTAAGCCATCATGTAGACCAGGTATCACTGTAAACACAGCTGTATTAACATATTATGTAAAACTCTCTCTCTCTACACACACACACACACACAACCACACACACAAATCCTCAGGAAAGACAGAAGGAGGAGAGGGGGAGGAGGAGTTGCACTGCTCATTAAAAACCAGTGGGATTTTGAGAAAATGGAAGGAATGGATGGCACGGGCGAAAGGGACTACTTAGTAGGAACAATCCAGTCTGAGGGACATAAGGTGATAATTGCAGTAATGTACAACCCACCACAGAACTGCAGGAGGCCAAGAGAAGAATATGATGAGAGCAACAGAGCAATGATCGACACACTAGCCGAGGTGGCCAGAAGAGCACACATGGGGGGAGCAAAGTTACTAGTTATGGGTGATTTCAATCACAAGAAGATTGACTGGGAAAACCTGGAGCCCCATGGGGGTCCCGAAACATGGAGAGCCAAGATGATGGATATGGTACTGGAAAAACTCATGCATCAACATGTTAGAGACACTACCAGAGAGAGAGGAGAGGATGAACCAGCAAGGCTGGACCTTGTGTTCACCATGAGTAGTTCGGGCATCGATGGTATCATGTATGAAAGGCCCCTGGGAGCTAGTGATCATGTGGTTCTGTGCTTCGACTACATAGTTGAGCTCCAAGTGGAGAGAGTAGCAGGACTAGGCTGGGAAAAACCAAACTACAAAAGGGGGAACTACTCAGGCATGAGGAACTTCCTTCAAGACATTCAGTGGGAGAGGGAACTGACAGGAAAACCAGTACACGAAATGATGGACTATGTAGCAACAAAATGCAAGGAGGCAGAGGAGAGGTTTGTTCCCAAGGGAAACAGAAATAATGGGAAGAACAGAACGAGTCCTTGGTTCACCCAAAGGTGTAGGGAGGCAAAAACTAGGTGTACTAGAGAATGGAAAAGGTACAGAAGACAGAGAACTCAGGAAAAAAAAGAAATCAGCCGAAGAGCCAGAAACGAATATGCACAGATAAGAAGGGAGGCTCAGAGACAATATGAAAATGACATAGCATCAAAAGTAAAGACTGACCCGAAGCTGTTGTATAGCCACATCAGGAGGAAAACAACAGTCAAGGACCAGGTAATCAGACTGAGGAAGGGTGATGGGGAATTCACAAGAAACGACCAAGAGGTATGTCAGGAGCTCAACACAAGATTTAAAGAGGTATTTACAGTGGAAACCAGTAGGACTCCAGGAAATCAGAACAGGGGGGCACACCAGCAAGTGCTGGATGAGGTACATATAACCAAGGAGGAGGTGAAGAAGCTGCTATGCGAACTTGACACCTCAAAGGCGGTGGGACCAGACAACATCTCTCCATGGGTCCTTAAAGAGGGAGCAGAGATATTGTGTGAGCCATTAACAAAGATCTTCAACACATCATTTGAAACTGGGCAACTCCCTGAGGTATGGAAAATGGCAAATGTAGTCCCAATTTTTAAAAAGGGAGACAGACATGAGGCACTAAACTACAGACCTGTATCACTAACGTGCATAGTATGCAAGGTCATGGAGAAGATCATCAGGAGGAGAGTGGTGGGGCACCTGGAAAGAAACAAGTGTATAATTGACAACCAGCACGGTTTCAGGGAAGGAAAATCCTGTGTCACAAACCTACTAGAGTTTTATGACAAGGTGACAGAAGTAAGACAAGAGAGAGAGGGGTGGATCGACTGCATATTTTTGGACTGCAAGAAGGCCTTCGACACAGTTCCTCACAAGAGGTTACTGCAAAAGCTAGAGGATCAGGCACACATAACAGGAAAGGCACTGCAATGGATCACAGAATATCTGACAGGGAGGCAACAACGAGTCATGGTACGCGACGAGGTGTCAGAGTGGGCGCCTGTGACAAGCGGGGTTCCACAGGGGTCAGTCCTAGGACCTGTGCTGTTCTTGGTATATGTGAATGACATAACGGAAGGGATAGACTCAGAAGTGTCCTTGTTTGCAGATGACGCGAAGTTAATGAGAAGAATCAAATCGGATGAGGATCAGGCAGGACTACAAAGAGACCTGGACAGGCTACAAGCCTGGTCCAGCAACTAGCTCCTTGAATTTAACCCTGCCAAATGCAAAGTCATGAAGATTGGGGAAGGGCAAAGAAGATCGCAGACACAATATAGTTTAGATGGCCAAAGACTGCAAATCTCACTGGGGGTGAGTATAACACCGAGCATATCTCCTGAGGCGCACATCAATCAGATAACTACTGCAGCATACGGGCGCCTGGCAAACCTACGGATAGCGTTCCGATACCTAAGTAAGGATTCGTTTAAGACTCTGTATACCATTTACGTCAGGCCCATACTGGAGTATGCAGCACCAGTTTGGAATCCACACCTAGTCAAGCACGTCAAGAAATTAGAGAAAGTGCAAAGGTTTGCAACAAGACTAGTCCCAGAGCTACGGGGATTATCCTACGAAGAAAGGTTGAGGGAAATCGGCCTGACGACACTGGAGGACAGGAGGGTCAGGGGAGACATGATAACGACATATAAAATACTGCGCGGAATAGACAAGGTGGACAAAGATGGGATGTTCCAGAGAAGGGACACAGACACAAGAGGTCACAATTGGAAGTTGAAAACTCAGATGAATCAAAGGGATGTTAGGAAGTATTTCTTCAGTCATAGAGTAGTCAGGCCGTGGTATAGCCTAGAAAGTGACGTAGTGGAGGCGGGAACCATACATAGTTTTAAGGCGAGGTATGATAGAGCTCATGGGGCAGGGAGAGAGAGGACATAGTAGCAATCAGCGAAGAGGCGGGGCCAGGAGCTGTGAATCGACCCCTGCAACCACAAATAGGTGAGTACACACACACACACACACACACACATACACACATATATATATACGCAATAATATATATATATATATATATATATATATATATATATATATATATATATATATATATATATATATATATATATGTATATATATATATATATATATATATATATATATATATATATATATATATATATATATATATATATATATATATATATATATATATATATATATATATATATATACAGACACGTGTGCGCGCATATATGTAAATATCCGACCTTCAAATTCATTTACGAAACACCAGAAACAGGCATTATTATTAATTTGTTATAGTTTTCATAGAGGAGATTTAGAGATTTGCATTTGATACTCATTCATATATAATAACATGTACACATGACATTCTTGAAAACACAAGAACAGGTACATATAACACCAATATACAATAACACATAGTCATTACATTCATTTATACATAATAACATGTTACACATGACATTCGTGAACGCACAAGAACAGGTACATATAACACCAATATACAATAACACGTAGTCATTACATTCTTTTGTATATAATAACATGTTACACACGACTCACAGTCGTCCACCTGTGTCTCAAAAGTGTCCATCTTTATATATTTACATATTTCATAAAGAATGTCGCTCACAAATACATTTAAACTGCTAAATAAGTTAAAAAATCTTGTTCTCAGTATAAATTCATAGTGTAACATAAAATTAATTCCAAAATTGTAATTAATTAGCCTCTCCGAGGTGGCCGAGCTGTGTGCGAGCTTCGTCTCGTCCAGCTGGTCTACGGTTCCAGGCTGTCTTGGAGGGTGTAATTACTGGACGCAGTTTTCTGTGTGTCCCCTCCAGTAATTCCACCCACCTGGACAGTCTCTACCGTAGACTAGCTAGACAATACCAAGTTACCACCCAGTAAAGTTACTGGGGGTGGCAACCGCTGACTCTGGGGAAGTGGGGAAGGGATTCCGTCTGAGGTGACATAAGTGGACTCCTGGAGACACTGATCCGGGGAAGGCACTGACCTAACTCGCTGACCTTAGGTAAGTGGGGAAGGGAAGACATCCGGGAGCGAACGGATGGATTCCTGGATACATGAAATTGGGAAAGGTTGTCGTTGAGGCTGACCTTGGGTAAGTGGGGAAGGGGAGACATCCGGGAGCGAACGGATGGATTCCTGGATACATGAACCTGGGGAAAGCATGAATACATGCAGTTGAGGCTGACCTTGGGGAAGTGCGGAAGGGAAGACATCTGGCGGTAGACGGATCGATTCCTGGATACATGAACCTGGGGAAGGCAAGAATACCGCTGACTTTGGGGAAGTGGGGAAGGGATTCCACCTGAGGTGACACCAAGTGGACTCCTGGAGACACTGATCCGGGGAAGGCACTGACCTAACTCGCTGACCTTAGGTAAGTGGGGAAGGGAAGACATCCGGGAGCGAACAGATGGATTCCTGGATACATGAACTTGGGGAAGGTTGTTGTTGAGGCTGACCTTGGGTAAGTGGGGAAGGGAAGACGTCCGGGAGCGAACGGATGGATTGCTGGATACATGAACCTGGGGAAAGCATGAATACATGCAGTTGAGGCTGACCTTGGGGAAGTGCGGAAGGGAAGACATCCGGGAGCGAACGGATGGATTCCTGGATACATGAACCTGGGGATGGCAAGAATACAGGTTGGTGAGGCTGACCTTGGGGAAGTGAGGAAGGGAAAACATCCGGCGGCGGATGGATGAATTCCTGGATTCATGAACCTTGGGAAGGCTGTGGCTGGAAGGCAGAGATGAGAGGCGAGGCTGACCTTAGGGAAGTGAGGAAGGATAGACATCCGGGGGCCCACGGATGGATTCCTGGACACATGAACCTGGGGAAGGCGAAGGGGGGGGGGTGGACCTTAAAGACGAACCACTGGCCTCCACGTGGCAAGGTCTGGTAACTCGAGATAACTCTGAGGCTGACAGTGGTCGCAAATTATTATTATTATTTTTATTATTATTATTATTATTATTATTATTATTATTATCATTATTATTATTATTATTATTATTATTATTATTATTATTATTATTATTATTATTATTATTATTATTATTATTATTATTATTATTATTCTTATTTTCTTCATTCACCGGAGTAAAGATTATTAAAAATAACATTAATAAAAATATTGTTCATATTGTTGATTATCTCAACAGAGATAACATTGCAACAACTAGAACTGGCAGTAATATATGTTTGAGAGTCGTTGAGCGAGGTGAAGATGACAGGTCTCCTGGGTACACATGTCTGGTACTCTAACATAACGTAGGTCATCTGGAAAAGGCCCGGGCCGGGGCAAAACCGTGTGTGTTGCTGGAGGTGGACCCAACAGTTAAGTGTCTTCAATCAAAAACGTTTCGCCTACACAGTAGGCTTCTTCAGTTTAATATAGAGGCAGTGAATGTAAGACTGATGTAATTATAATCATGCTTGATCCCAGAAAGATATCCACGTACTGCATAAACCTTATTGTTCTTCTCTGTTGCTGTACATTTTTACTTTGCTACTGTACTGTATTACTGTACTGTACTCTACCTTTCTTTTGTTTCAATTTTCTGTACTGGTTTTCTCTGTACTGTACTGGTCGTCTCTGTTACTGTACTGTACCCATTCTTCTGTATTACTGTACTGGTCTTCTCTGTTACTGAACTGCATTCGTTCTTCTGTGTTTCTGTACTGGTCTTCGTCCTGAACAAAATAATGAAAATAACAAGTGAATAACTTGATGGATAATAATTATGATAAACCATACCCCCGTGTCATTACGATTTCTTGAGTAATAATTATGATATTTTTCTAAGGATTTTAATTAAAAACAAATAAAATAAAAATTGGCCGCTGTGGCCTCAGTAGGATATTGGGACAGTAGTATCTTATGCCCAGGATGGTCTTCTGATGATGTTTTAGAAGAAATGGTGTTGGTTATCCTGTCACTAGGTTGTATCACCACAATTCAGATTTTAGAGGTGAGGAGTCGTAATGTCCCACTACATCCTGTAGACAGGGATCTTGCTCCAGTTAACAAACGTCTACCCTGGTTGACCAGGTCAGCAGCAGAGCTGATAATAAAGAAAACACTGGTTATATAAGTGTTAAATAAGTATGACATTGAAGAAAGACAAAGGCTGGTATTCTACTTCAATGTCATGACTTGTAACCAGGTAAATTAGTGTCAATGTAAACATTGACGAGTCTCCTTTATCTTTCATAACAGTTGTTGTTTTGCATATTGTGATATCACCAGTGTACCAGAATATATAATTACTTTTCCAGTCTTAGTGTGGTAAGTGGACTGTACTAGGTCAAGTGGTGGTGGGGGTGTAGGTAAACAATATACACAGCTTCAAGAATGGGTATGATCAGTCCCAGTAATATAGAAATCAACAAAATCGGTAAAATAAAGTTGGGAAGCTGGTCCAGGAGCTATGAATCAACCACCAAAAAAATAATTTTATTAAGTAATTAGATGACAACCTTACCATATTGTCTGAGTCCTTGTTTGTCTTGACTCAGCAGAATTATATTTTATGTTCCAGTGTTGTTCATGTACCAGTGTTGTTCATGTACCAGTGTTGTTCATGTACCAGTGTTGTTCATGTTGGTGTTGCTCATGTTGGTGTTGTTCATGTTGGTGTTGTTCATGTTGGTGTTGTTCATGTTGGTGTTGTTCATGTTGGTGTTGTTCATGTTGGTGTTGTTCATGTTGGTGTTGTTCATGTTGGTGTTGCTCATGTTGGTGTGGTTCATGTTGGTGTTGTTCATGTTGGTGTTGTTCATGTTGGTGTTGTTCATGTTGGTGTTGTTCATGTCGGTGTTGTTCATGTTGGTGTTGTTCATGTCAGTGTTGTTCATGTTGGTGTTGTTCATGTCGGTGTTGTTCATGTTGGTGTTGTTCATGTTGGTGTTGTTCATGTTGGTGTTGTTCATGTCGGTGTTGTTCATGTCAGTGTTGTTCATGTACAACACTGGCTGTTAATGTAAAGATGAATATCAGTATTGTTCTTGGTTGTGTTCATCATAGTGAACATGAATGTTGTTCTTGAATGTGTTCATTCATCATAGTGAACAGGAATGTTGTTCTTGTATGTGATCATTCATCATAGTGAACATGAATGTTATTCTTGGTGATGATAGCCATAATAATAGGATATTCATATGTACAGAGATGCTCAAATATTCATAAATACATGTATAGATTTAAAAACTATACATTAATACATACATAAATAACCCGCACAAACGAGACTGACTCGTAGGAATACTTTTCAGTAAGTTTTGGACCATTAACTAGTAACAAGGAAACTTAAAAGTTTAATAATGACGAAGATAATATAATCAGCAGGAACTACGTCCAGACACCAATCTTTCCAGGTGCTGACCCGTGTGTGTGTGTGTGTGTGTGTGTGTGTGTGTGTGTGTGTGTGTGTGTGTGTGTGTGTGTGTGTGTGTGTGTGTGTGTGTAGCGTAGAGGAAGAAGTGTGAGGTGTAGGTGCGTATGTATTTGTTTATATACTAGTAATACCGAAAGGAGAGGATACTATGCATTGTTGAATAAATATACGTGTATGTTAGATGCAGATGATTGTGTTTGTGTGTGTGTTGCTTTGTTCCTGCTTCTGTATGTGTGATGTGTGTGTAGGATTTGTATGTGGTAATCCAAAATTTAGTGAATAGAAGAGTGTGTGCTGGAGAACCATAGTGTACCATGCCAAAACAGATCAACAACAAGACAAAAACGATAACTAATAACAATTAATTACATTTATCGTGCAGGGAACACAAAGGTTCACACACCGACACTAATTTACGCACATAAAAACGTTAACAAATACACTTATTCGAAAAAATAATTGAATAATGTAATAATTGACATAGGTACAATATTAAATATAAATATATGTCCCAAATTTTCACTAGTGGCCAGTTCTTGGTGGACGAACTGTGAGAGAGATCTCTCTTGTCTCAGGTAGTCGACGTTCGAGTCTGTCCAGGAGGATGTTATTACAGAGCGCAGATTATCTGCGTGTCCTCCTCTGTAATAACATCTTCCTCTGTATATTGATATTAATACACTTGTGTAGTAATATCATATATGGACAGTGCTTCAAGGCTGGTTAAAACTGCTGACCTCAGGGAAGTTGTGAAGGGTGTATGGATGAACACTTGGAACCACGGACCTGGGGTGGGACTTGCTGACTTCAGGGAAGTGGTGAAGGGTGTATGGATGAACACTTGGAACCACGGACCTGGGGTGGGACTTGCTGACTTCAGGGAAGTAGTGAAGGGTGTATGGATGAACACTTGGAACCACGGACCTGGGGTGGGACTTGCTGACTTCAGGGAAGTAGTGAAGGGTGTATGGATGAACACTTGGAACCACGGACCTGGGGTGGGACTTGCTGACTTCAGGGAAGTGGTGAAGGGTGTATGGATGAACACTTGTAACCACGGACCTGGGGTTGGGACTTGCTGACTTCAGGGAAGTGGTGAAGGGTGCATGGATGAACACTTGGAGCCACAGACCTGATCATGGGGGTGGGACTGGGTTAGGCATCAAAAATACGAAAAGAGTTTCCAGAGCTTCAGAGGAAGGGAAGACATCCGGGGGCCCACGGATAGATTCCTGGACTCATGAACCTGGGAAAGGTAGGATAGTGTAGGATAGGAAGTGGGGAAGGGAGAATATCTGAGGGGACATAGATGGACTCCTGGACACATGAACCTGAGGAAGGTAGGAGAGTATAGGACAGGGAGTGGGGAAGGGAGAATATCTGAGGGGACACAGATGGACTCCTGGACACATGAACCTGGAGAAGGTAGGAGAGTATAGGACAGGAAGTGGGAAAGGGAGAATATCTGAGAGGACACAGATGGACTCCTGGACACATGAACCTGAGGAAGGTAGGAGAGTATAGGACAGGGAGTGGGGAAGGGAGAATATCTGAGGGGACACAGATGGACTCCTGGACACATGAACCTGAGGAGGGTAGGAGAGTATAGGACAGGGAGTGGGGAAGGGAGAATATCTGAGGGGACACAGATGGACTCCTGGACACATGAACCTGGGGAAGGTAGGATAGTATAGGACAGGAAGTGAAGGGAGAATATCTGAGGGGACACAGATGGACTCCTGGACACATGAACCTGGGGAAGGTAGAATAGTATAGGACAGGAAGTGGAGAAGGGAGAATATCTGAGGGGACACAGATGGACTCCTGGACACATCGACCTGGAGAAGGTAGGATAATATAGGACAGGGAGTGGGGAAGGGAGAATATCTGAGGGGACACACATGAACCTGGGGAAGGTAAGATTACTGAGTGTAACATAGGAAGTGTGGAAGGGAGAATATCTGAGGGGACACAGATTGACTCCTGGACACATGGACCTGGGGAATACTTAGATGCAACATCAGATGGACACATAAACCTGGGGAAAACATCAAAAACTGGCCTCCACGTGACAAACTGCTACTACTAATAATAATTATAATAATAATAATTATATAATGCGGAGATCGATCCGTGAGAACGTTTCCTTACACCTGCTGTTACTGTTCACTTAGCATTAAGTAGGTACCTGGGTGTTCTACATAGTATGTGTTTCTATTCAGTATGTCAGTAATGTCAGCTAGGTCTGTACTTGTAGAAAAATGAGATAATTATTATGTAATAACTTACATTTACAGAGATTCATCAAGGTTCAAACATAAGTGACATTACACATCGTTATCAAAGACTCACACATCACTATATAAGATTCAGTGACATCACTATATAAGACTCAGTGACATCACTCATCGTTATCTAAGACTCAGTAATATCACTCATCGTTATCTAAGACACAGTGACATCACTCATCGTTATTTAAGACTCAATGACTTCATAGTTATCTAAGACTCATTGACATTACACATCGTTATCTGAGACTCAGTGACATCACACATCGTTATCTATCACTCGTCGTTAAGACTTAATGACAACACTCATCGTTATCTAAGACTCAGTGACATCGTTGTGCAAATATATCAGAAGAGATTCCTTAGTTATGGAACTGATCTCAACGATTCCAAGTGTTTTAACTATTTTCTATAGAGACAGTCTAAACTTAATGGGTAATATCCTGTCCGTAAGATGCATTAACCATTACGTATTGACGCCGTTCAGAAGAGGAAGACTCAATTATATTTAAAGTAAAAGCACTTAAAGGATTCTCTTCAGGAAATCCTGATAGAGTAACGTGAGTGGACCGTGAAGACGCCACTGACCTCCAGATGGCTGGGTCTGGTAACCCAGAACTAACTTTGAGGTTGACAATAGTATCAAACTCTTAATTTTTTTATGCCACAGTGTGGCCTTGTATCTCAGCGTAGTAACAACATATATCGAAAATATTGTGAGTAGATTGTTTATGAGTAATTACACCCAAATAGCATCAGTCTGAATGAGGATAAAATACAACACTTTACCTCCCGATGATCTAACTTGACCACCAACCTTCCTACCTTCTTTTATCCTTTTTTTTTTATCTTGGGAGGGAGGGTTGCATTGTTTTGCAATATTTTGTTTTGTCATACATTTTATTATGTAATATGTTACATCATATTCTGTGGCAGCAGCAGCGGCAGCAGAGGCAGCAAGCTCTGTTATTTTTCTCACCTGCAGAGCCCACCAACGCTTCAATGATGGCCTAATTGCAATCATAACTGCACTAACGTACGTAGAACCCAGCATGACCCAAGATAATCAACAGTGATACCTACAAACCGAAAAATTACCGAGTGAAGACTGCCCCTCAAACTCCAAGAACAACCCCGCTGCCAGACGACTACCTACTCCAAGCTCTTAACTATCCTAGTTTCTTCATCTAACCACAGCAACTCCTGTACTACTATGAGACCAACTACTAGAAGAAACAGCACTAAGAACAGCAAGGTAGCGCCTAGAAATCGACTATTCCATAAGACGACCCAGCAGGACGCCGGTGCATCATCCACCTCCCTTCCAACCCAGAGCGACGCATCAACAACAACAAACATTGCCAACTCACCCTCACCCACCAACCCAGGCGACTCCACAACAACACCAACTGTGACTGACTCCCTCTCTGCCTCTACTACCTTCATAGGATTTAACCCAGCTGATATGCTCTCAGGTATGACTAATGATCCTGACACTCTAAAGCACTACATCACCACCCTAACGGCGGATAACTTGAATCTTCGTGCTGAAAATATCTCTCTCCGTGCAACAATAACAAACCATGAATCTAAGTTACTTCACCTTGAGAACAAGATCAACAACAGCTAACATCAACTGGCATGACTGATTTTGGCAAGACCCTCCAATCAGTCATAGCCAGCCACACAGATCAAAAAACTTCCCTAAACGCGAAGATTGATAATGCCTTCAAGGACTGGAAAAATAAACGTGGATACCCAATTGAACAATTATTTTGCTAACCAAGATGATAAGGCAGAGCAAGACAAGTTATCTGATGCAGTAGTAATTAACACTCCACTCTATCCCAGCGAATTAAACCATTCCAACTGCAAACATACAACTCTCCAGATCATACGTGACCACATACATGTTAATGTGCCAGTGTCGGAAATAAAAGAATCGCGGTTACTAGGGAACCAAAGTAGAAAAAGTGTTATGCTCAGATTTCACACACAAGACAGGAAAAAAAGATCTAATAATTTCATCTGTTAAAGCAAAAACAGATATATACATAGATGAGTGTCTCACAAAAAAAACGACAGAACCTCCTGTACAGAGTGAGAAAGCTAAAACGTGAGAATAATGATAAAATTCACCCGTGCTTTGTACGTGATGGACAAATTCTAGTAAGAAAAACAAATATAGGCCGTGTGTACTACATTACAAATGAAAATGAACTAGCAAACTTCATGATGCAAACATTACAGAGTCTGATATTAGTGACCAAATCCTTACTACGTTAGTGTATGTTACTATGTCATTATTGAACTAATCCCTGTACTATCACCTCCTAGATAGTATTTACTACCTCATTATCCCAGGTGTCCCACACAGTACTTTGTGTGACCCAATTTGTGTTATCTTCCCAGATTCCCAATTCACAATTTATTTTTCGTTAATAGGATACATACTCTTTAATAATATCTGTATTACCTCTTTCTTTCCTACTTAAACACTGTTAAAATTCTCTTATAATCATATCTAATTTTCCCTTTTCTCGCAAACTACAAATAACAAACTAGTGTATGTTCCTACTACACTACTGTGCAATACCTTGAACCATCCCTCACTAGCTAGTATCAACTACCTCAAATAATATTCCTATAGTGATATTAATTGCTCAGACTTTATGCTGTAAGGCAGTGGTTCCCAAACTTTTTCAGCTTGTTACCCAATTTAACATGCCACATAAAGCATGTTACCCCTTTCACAAAATGTTGTTATTATTGATATATATGGCTAAACGTGAACGTATACAGCCTCGCATACTCTGCTAATCCTAGCAAAACCATTGAAAACGTAAGAACCACACATACATTATATATAAAATTAATAATAGCTACAAATTCACAGTAACAGTGGGTAAATACTAACTATATACTGCACAGGGCAGTACACATACATACCAGCTTATGTCTACCTCGGCTGATGCTCACAGATAAACTGACAGTGTGAAATAGAGGCAGCCTCAGGAAGTGAGTGATGCGTACTGGACAGGTCGATCTGGGCTACTGAGTGACTTTTGTCCTGAAGCATACTTGTCAAAATACTTTTGGGTTTCCACACACTTAGCTATATATTTCTTCTTTTCTAATACTGTATATTAGTTTTTGATGTTTATTGTTATTTGGTTTAACTTTATTACTTACTTATAATAGGTTTACTTTACAACTTTATATACTAAGACAAAGTTAACAATAATCCTCATACCGGGTACCGCATTGTTTTCTTGATTTTCAGAATTCATAAATTTTTTCTGTCACCCCTCCATTACCCCCCAAAAATGGTTAAATTACCCCCAGGGGGTAATTTACCCCCAGTTTGGGAACCACTGCTATAAGGCATTACTCTCAGATTATTTTCATATCTTAGTGGCTATATTGTGTGTGCAATTAGTGTATATTTCAATTACATTATTGTTCAAGGCCCAAAACTATCTTTTGCTAGCTACTACCAACTACCTCATATTAGTTTTTACTTTTCAGAATAAAATAAATTGCTCAAACTTATTATATATATATATATATATATATATATATATATATATATATATATATATATATATATATATATATATATATATATATATATATATATATATATATATCAATTCAGATCATACTCCCAAATTAATATATTTTAGTTACTATCTGCCAATTAAACTTTGTTTACCATTATTTAATTAAGTCCCTATATATTTTCTCCTTTATTTTAGCTTTAATATAGCTTTACATAACAACCTTAGTTCATATATACACAATTGTTAAAATAATCAAGGTGCTATTCTCAGGTGCTATTTTGCCATTATATTCCCTAGCTCATTTATTTGATTAGCACTTTGTTCACCACAATTTTTTTTAGTCCCTTTTATATTGTCTCCTTTATTTTAGCTTTAAAGAACTACCTTAGCTCAAATTTTTACATTTGTTAAAATAACTCAGGTGCTATTTTATAGCTTTAGAATATTTACGTTGTCTTATACTTAATTCTAACTATAGATTCACTATAAATCTTATGATAACAAGCATTGATCCTGATACCAACCTCTTATTGAATGACTTAAATGAATCAAACAGTAACTGTAATTACTACACAGCAGAACAATCAAAGGCACTTCTCAGAGCCAACAAAAACATAACTGTCTTTAACTACAATATCAGATCTTTAAGTAAACATTACGATGACCTCATAGCATTACTAAATTCCCTGCATGCCAGTATATCCATCATTACTCTCTATACTACAGATATCTATGCCATACCTGGTTACACAGCCATACACAACTGTAGGCCAGATCAACAAGGGGGTGGCACAGCTATATACTACTAAGACCAACTAGAATGTATCACTAATACTTGCATAAGGGATGAGCATAGGGAATATATATAATAGCTAAATTCAAATCCAAATACCTACAAAAACCTCTCACAGTGATAAACATCTACAGAGTACCACAGGCGTTTTAGTGAAAACCTAGGAAGTATGATAACTGATGCACGCATGAACAAAGATCACTTACTACTCTCAGGTGACTTCAATATAAATCTCCTGCAAGACCAAGACCCACACGTTACTGAATTCACAAACACTATGAGTAACTGCATGTTGCTACCAGCAGTAACAAAACCTACAAGAGTTACAGAGACTAGTGTTTCCCTACTAGACCACATCTGGATCAACACCATATCCCCTTTAAAATCAGGCATAATCACAGATAATACCACAGATCACTACCCTACCTTCCTCATCACAAATCTTGGCAAATTACCCCAAGACACTACTAAAGTCACTTTCAGACTTCAAAATGAGGCAGTCATTAATAACTTCACAGCAGCAGTGACAAACATTGACTGGCACACTGAGCTAGAAATCTATACAGATATTGACGAATGCATTAATAATTTTCTAAAAAAGACCCAATACCTCTATAACAAGCACTGCCCCGCAAAAACTAAACAGATGACAGCTAAGAGACTGAACAGTCCCTGGCTAACACCCAGCATCCTCAAATCCATAAATACAAAGCACCTATACGAAAAACAGTACAGAATGGGTCACATAACCAGAGACCAAACAAAACGTTACTCGTCAATCCTAACCAGCCTGATAAGAAGGGCTAAAAAATTGTATTATGAAAACAGATTTTCCGACTTACGAGGTGATATAAAAAAGACCTGGAAAACCCTATCAGAAATTCTAGGAACAAAAAAGATATCACGAAATAGCGAAATTGACTTAGCAAAACCAGATGAACCCAAACTCCCATCAACTGAAACAGCAAACAGACTCAATAATTTCTTCTGCACTATAGGAAAAAACCTTGCCAATAAAATCCCAAGCTCAGATACCCCACCCAATGACTACCTCACTGGCAACTACCCGAACACACTGATCCTAGCTCCGACTAACCCTACTGAAGTCTCCCTTATTATCAACACACTAAAAAAACAAGTCAGGAGATTTAAATACTTAACCATCCTTTATATACAAAAAAGCGTCACAAGTACTATCGCCAATCATTGCAACACTCTTTAACAAATCCATAGAATCCTCTGCCTTCCCTACAGTTCTCAAAATAGCAAGAGTCACCCCGATCCATAAAGGAGGAGACCAAACAGACTTGAATAATATAGGCCAATATCCAACCTACACCCTCTCTCTAAAATCTTCGAAAAATTAATTCATAAAGGAATCTATTCCTACCTCATCTCCCACAACATACTCAACCCCTGTCAATTTGGGTTCAGGCCTATTAAAAATACTAATGATGCTATTATACACATGCTAGAACACATATACACTGCAATAGAGAAAAAAGAAGTCCCACTGGGGATCTTCATTGACTTACGTAAAGCTTTTGATACAGTTGACCATGACTTGCTCCATATAAAATTGTCGCACTATGGTATAAGAGGGCACTCCCTCAACTACCTAAAGGGGGGGTATTGACGCCCACACATGAACTTTTTTATTTTTCGTTCGATTTCTTTCATTTTTTTTGTACGTAAAGAAGCACCTTTCAATAGTAATGTGACCAAGTTTCAATAAGATAGCTCAAAAAACAACTGAGAAAAAAATTATTTACTAGTAATTATACATACTGAACAGTAACTTCGACATGGGACTTGGAGAAGCTGTTTTGGCATTATCTACGCATAAAACAATGCTAAACTGTATCTCTAACGGTTAGCCGTTCTGTAATTTATCCTTTCTTCATTCTTAAAAAAAATAAAATTTTGTATGGTTTTGACTTTCAGTCAAATATCTGACTTTTGCCCTCACATAAATCAAAAACAAATTATGATATTTCAAAAAACAAACCGTTAGCTTGTAAAACAATCTTTCCTTTATGTTCTCTGTGAATTTCATTACATTCCTGCTATTATTAACGAAGGTACTTGCTCATATATGTGAATAACTTACTTCCGAGATAATCCGCGAAACAGCCGGACCACCTTTTTTTTTTTTTTTTTTCGAGAAAATAACATTTTTCTCAGTCTTATACTGCATTACGAGTGTATATCATAGTTAACCATGTTCGTTTTCTTTAATATAAGGACCCTGGAGGTGAGAGAAAGAGAATGGAAGCCCCTCTCTGAGAATGGGAATCTATTATTCCCGATGGAGCGCTCTGGGAATATGCCATATATTATTCATTCTGGAGTATTTACCATACTTCTTTGTTATTTATATTGTTTATTATGTCATATTAGATCAATTGTGATAGATAAATAAGCCGTAGAAGCTATAATAGCGTTATATTTAGCCATATTCCCCGGCCACCCCGAGACTGGAATTTTCCAAGACGTCAGCAAAATGGTGTCGGGAGGTTCCTGGTTGGTTGGAACTCTACGTATAAGTCCCGCCCAATGTATTATGATACCAAATCGTCAATTATTATCTTAGAAAGAATAATACAATAAATACACGAAAAAAAAACGGAAAAAAAAAAATTGACGACAGGTGAGCACACCTGCCGCGGGTGGTGACGTAACCCTAGGTATATTTAAATGACCATAATTCCTTGTAGGAATGTCGTAGAACAATGATTCTGGTACCATTGTGTTGCCAGAGAGTTAAGCTATTTTTCTATAAGATTAACTCAGTTTGTGAATTTTTTCGGAAAAATTTTTCGTTCGCGCTGAGAACGTTGATATCCCCCTAAAGTCTTACCTCAGCAACAGAAGCCAATATGTGTACACAAACGGGGCAAACTCTTCAGCACAGCCAATTACAGTTGGTGTCCCACGAGGAAGTGTCCTAGGCCCTCTTCTCTTTCTCAGATACATACATGACCTACCAAATGCATCGCAACTACTCAAACCCACACTATTTGCAGATGACACTACATACATCTTCTCTCACCCGAGCCCAGTCACGCTAGCCAATACTGTAAATACCGAATTACAGAAAATATCTACCTGGATGAGCACTAACAAACTTACTCTAAACATTGACAAAACCTACTTCATTCAGATTGGTAAGAGAGCTACAGACGTCCCTCTTAACATAATGATAAACGGATCACCTATCACAAAATTCACAGAGGGAAAATTCTTAGAAATCCACCTTGATAATAGACTCAAATTTCAAACACATATACAACAAATTTCCAAAAAAAATTCCAAGACCGTAGGCATACTATCGAAGATACGGTACTATGTTCCACAGTCAGCCCTCCTGTCCCTATATCACTCACTTATTTACCCCTATCTCACCTATGGAATTTGTGCATGGGGCTCAACAACAATAAACCGTCTCAGACCATTAATTACCCAACAAAAGGTTGCAGTCAGAATGATAACAAATTCCCACTACAGGTAGCACACTCCGCCAATATTCAAAACTCTAAACCTACTCACCATACAAAACATCCATACTTATTGCTGCATCTACTACATTCATAGAACACTTAACTCTGATATAAACCCTCCCCTCAAACGTCTCCTTACCAACCTCAACAGAACACGTGACCATAACACAAGACACAGATCACTCTTTGATGTTCCTCGTGTCCATCTCACGCTATGCAAAAACTCAATGCACATAAAAGGCCCTAAAATCTGGAATTCATTACCTGTGAATATAAAAGAAACAATGTTTGTTTATAAATTCAAGTCTCTTTTCAAAAATCACTTACTCACCCACAACTAAATAAATACTGAATAATTGTATCTCATAAATTGTATGACTTAAGAAATCGTAATGACACGATTGCAAATAAACCATACCCCCGGCCGGGATTGAACCCGCGGTCATAGAGTCTCAAAACTCCAGCCCGTCGCGCTAGCCACTAGACCAGCTAGCCACAATAAGATTCATCCAACTAGGTATATTTCTACACCATAGGAAAGTTAGCACAGGCACCTCTGTGACCACAAATGCAAGTTTTTACAGACGAATCTCCAGCTAGCGTGGCCGTGACGAACTCTAGCTCAAGTCCCTTCACTGCCGTCAACATGACTTAAGAAATCGTAATGACACGATTGCAAATAAACCATACCCCCGGCCGGGATTGAACCCGCGGTCATAGAGTCTCAAAACTCCAGCCCGTCGCGCTAGCCACTAGACCAGCTAGCCACAATAAGATTCATCCAACTAGGTATATTTCTACACCATAGGAAAGTTAGCACAGGCACCTCTGTGACCACAAATGCAAGTTTTTACAGACGAATCTCCAGCTAGCGTGGCCGTGACGAACTCTCGCTCAAGTCCCTTCACTGGCTAGCGCGACGGGCTGGAGTTTTGAGACTCTATGACCGCGGGTTCAATCCCGGCCGGGGGTATGGTTTATTTGCAATCGTGTCATTACGATTTCTTAAGTCATGTTGACGGCAGTGAAGGGACTTGAGCTAGAGTTCGTCACGGCCACGCTAGCTGGAGATTCGTCTGTAAAAACTTGCATTTGTGGTCACAGAGGTGCCTGTGCTAACTTTCCTATGGTGTAGAAATATACCTAGTTGGATGAATCTTATTGTGGCTAGCTGGTCTAGTGGCTAGCGCGACGGGCTGGAGTTTTGAGACTCTATGACCGCGGGTTCAATCCCGGCCGGGGGTATGGTTTATAAATTGTATCTCATAAATGTTTCTCATTATTGTATCTCATAAATGTCTAACCTGTGACCCAATCAATCTTTATTTTTTAATTACATTACCTAGCAGAATACTCCATTCTACTGAATGTTCAGCAACACAGTAAATGACCATATGACCTGTCTTTGTAATACTCATTTGTGCTAAATTGTTATCTGTTTACAATAATATTTTAACCACTGAATATATCATTGCTTAGTTAATCTTAAGTTAATTTTAAGCCTGCCCGTAATGCTCTGCATACAAGGGGCTCTAACATGTTGCACTGTAATAACTGTATTCCTTTGTACTTCACTGTATCATGTTCAAATAAATAAATAAATATTAATAACCTATTAACATAACATGGAGATAAATGCTATACAATACTGACACAATGGAAAAGTATACTCGCATGCAATATAATGCGATTTTTATTGACAACGTTTCGCTCACTGTTGCGCCGTCTATACACCCTCGTTTATTTCCTTTATTAGCTAAATCGGAAATGAACGTCCTTATATAATTATTACTTGTTTGTACAATTATTTCTCTATGTGACCAATATGTATTTATATCTGGCTGTATATGTGTAGTTTTATTATGTGTCTGTTTTATGTAAAGGAGGTAAATTAATATAAAATAATCCAATCATCCAAAAGTATGGCTGAACATAGTTTTTTTGCTGTTGTTACCCCTCCCCCCCCACTGTATATGTGGTTAGGTGTTTGCTGGGTCAGTGTCACGTGACCTACCCAACGTCCAAGTTAGGTGCTCGTCTTGGAGCAGAGTGAATTTACCAGCCGACTAGTCAACACTCCTTCACTGGTCTTATTAGACAGTTGTTAATTGCTCTTCCTCGCCATAGTATATTCTGGGCAATACTTGTACTCTGTCTGATTCCTCTAGTTATAAAACTAGTTAATTATAGAGAAGAAGATTGTATTTATGTGTATTTAGTCTGACATAAAGTCTTTTTGTGAAACAAAGCTTTAAGACATCATACGGGAAAATACGGTAAAAGATTCCCTGTTGTATATACTTCTTATCAGTATAAACAGAAAATGTATAAAGTTACATGCCTGACATTTTATAATATCTATGAAATTACTTCATTAAACTGAGATGGTACTTGAAGTTCATTTCCATCCCAAACTCTGTCTAAATTGTTATGTCTGAATCCCACATGAAGGTAATATTTACTGACTTTTAATAATTAAGCTTAAGTGTAACACCCACACAGTGGACTTTATCAAGTCACAAACAGCTTTACCTGAGCAGACTATGTGAGTATGTATAGGGAGCATAGTGGCGTGAAGGGTCAGGTGGAGAGAGTTGATTGCTGAAAAGTTGGATTCGAGAAAGACCTACCCAGCATAGGCCAATAGGTTTGTTGCTCTTTAGGACAACGTTTAAGAAATTTCCTGGCAAGAGATATAGCTATGTCGTAAAAGCTTCGTTTTAAAGTCTACCGAACACCGACCAACCAGCAGGATCTTCTCAACTTCTACTCTCACCACAACACCAAAATTAAACGTGACGTAATCATAAGCTTCTTGATTCGTGCCCTTCTAGTCTGTAGTAGTGAATTTCGTGAGGAAGAATGTTCTTTCATCGAACAAGTATTTTCTAAACTTCACTATTCTCTTCACTTCATTATAGACTGTAGGCACTGTAGACACTGTAGACGCTGTAGACACTGCAGACACTGTAGACACTGCAGACACTGTAGACACTGCAGATACTGTAGACACTGTAGACACTGCAGACACTGTAGACACTGCAGACACTGCAGACACTGTAGACACTGCAGACGCTGTAGACACTGCAGACACTGCAGACACTGTAGACACTGCAGACACTGTAGACACTGTAGACACTGTAGACACTGCAGACACTGCAGTCACTGTAGACACTGCAGACACTGTAGACACTGCAGACACTGTAGACACTGTAGACACTGTAGACACTAGGCATAAAACATCAACTCATACACAGATAACCCGCACATAGCAGAGAGAAAAACTTATGAAGAGAGTGAGTGAGTATAATATATAGGTGAGGAGAACAGCGACGGGAGAAAGAGAGGAGGAAAGAGAAATAGTGGAAGGTGTAATGATGGTTGTAGTAGTAGAAGTGGGAGTAATTCGTGCCACAAGGGAGTGAAGGGAGAAAATAGTAGTAGTAATAGTAGAAAATAGAAGCAAAAATAATAGTAAAGGAGTGATAGTCGTAGTACAAGTAGAAGTGAGTTCAGTCTAAGGACAAGAAAAAGGAGCACTGCAGGAGAGCTTAGGACCCACTAGGAGCACTGCAGGAGAGCTTAGGGCCCACTAGAAGCACTGCAGGAGAGCATAGGACCCCCTACTAGGAGCACTAGAGCTTAGGACCCACTAGGAGCACTGCAGGAGAGCTTAGGACCCACTAGGAGCACTGCAGGAGAGCTTAGGACCCACTAGGAGCACTGCAGGAGAGCTTAGGACCCACTAGGAGCACTGCAGGAGAGCTTAGGACCCACTAGGAGCACTGCAGGAGAGCTTAGGACCCACTAGGAGCACTGCAGGAGAGCTTAGGACCCACTAGGAGCACTGCAGGAGAGCTTAGGACCCACTAGGAGCACTGCAGGAGAGCTTAGGACCCACTAGGAGCACTGCAGGAGAGCTTAGGACCCACTAGGGGTAGGACCAAAAACGCTGGATAGTGGGAAACTGAAGGACAGAGCACACTGGCAGAAAAATTAAAAAAAGGGGAATATAAAAAAAAGAAAAAGAGAAAAGGCAGGGAGAGAAGAAAGGATCATGTCAAGTCACGAGTGTTCTGAAGTTTGGAACATTTGACAATGTAAGGAGAAAGGAAGACATCTACAGAGACAAAACCAGCATTAAGATTCATAAATGGAAAACTGTGTATATAGGGATGCTTCAACAAGACGGTTGTGAAGGCTAGAAGTAGAATAAACACTTTGGCAGAAGGTCAGTCAGTAGGGTGACTGCGATTTCTAACCCGACAGAAAAGATCATTATTGGAATCGGCTTGGTATGGCAATGGGAAATCCTCTCTCACCTGTCCTTAGTAATTTGTACAAGGAATATTTTGAAACAAGATTGCTTAACAAAATGCCTCCCATTAGAGCTAATTGTTACAGATATGTTGGTGTTTTATGTCTAATGCCTGAGAATATAGATATAAATCATTCCCTTAATAAATTAAGTAGTCTAACTCATTCCATAAATTTTACCTTTACGTTTGAACAAAATAATGCATTGTTTTTTCTAAATGTTTTAATTATTAAGGGTAACCATCATTTAAAATTTTAAATTTACAGAACGCCAACAAATATCTGTTGTTATGTGCACTATTATTCTTCACATCATGATAATGTTAAACGTTTTAAATTCTTGTCAATGTTTTTGAGAGCTTTGTGTATTTGCAACCCAGAGTTCGTAGAGGAAGAAATCTTGAGGATTTGTGAAATTGCTAATGATTTATTATATTAATACTATCCACTATATATAATTACATTCTTAAGACACATGTGGAATATTTCGGTTGCTTCATAATGGACATTATCACTAACTACATACTGGTTTCATTAATCCAATACAAAGAATACTTAGTGGACACGGTAGAAGACGTGAAGAAATGGTATAAGGTTACCAGTCCCTCGGCACTGATACGAGGTAGGTACTTCAGCGTTGATAAATCTGAAGTAGGTGTCCGAGGATGGAGACTTATATATAGTCCAGAGAAAGCGTCAAAAGTTCCGCCAACTATTGCCAGATTGTCAAAAAAATGTTAGCCAAGTGTTAGGATTGTAGAATAATTCTTAGTTCCAATAATAACATGTATGATGCAGTTCTTGCTTCTGTTTCCACTTTTTTTCCAATTTCTCTCTCACAACAAACTGCGACCTACACAGGAAAGAAGCAATTCAAACTTTTCTTTAAAACTGACGAGCTTTTAAGGAAGTAAGTACAGTAAGCTAGTATGAAAGTAAATAATCTATGTATGTTCATGTCAATGGATTTAAAGATATGTGTGTATGCGTGTGAATGTGTATTTAAATAATCTTAGAGTAAGAAAAGAGCGTGATGCTTATTATGGAATAAACGAGTGAGTGTGAAACACGATTGTGTATGTCATTAAATATGTGTGAGTGTGTGTTAGTTAGTTAACAATTTGTCCTAGGTGTGTGTGTGTGTCTCTGTGTGTGTGTGTGTGTATGTGTGTACTCACCTAGTTGCAGTTGCAGGGGTCGATTCATAGCTCCTGGCCCCGCATCTTCACTGGCCGCTATTCGGTCTCTCTTGCCACTCCATGAACTTTATCATACCTCCTCTTAAAGCTATGTATTGATCCTTCCTCCACTACATCACTTCCCAGACTTCCACTTCCTGACTACTCTTTGACTGAAGAAGTACTTCCTAACGTCCCTGTGGTTCATCTGAGTCTTCAACTGCCAACTGTGACCCCTTGTTGCTGTGTCCCATCACTGGAACATCCTGTCTCTGTCTACCTTGTCGATTCCTCTCAGTATTTTATATGCCGTTATCATATCATTTAACCTCTCCCCGTAGGACATACTCCTTAGCTCCGGGACTAGTCTTGTTGTAAACCTTAGCACTTTCTCTAGTTTCCTTACATGTTTGGTTAGGTGAGGGGTTCCAAACTCGCGCTGCATACTCCACTATGGGCTTAACCTACACAGTGTACAGGGTTCCTGAATGACTCCTTAGTTAAATGTCGGAATGCTGTTCTCAGGTTTGCCAGGCGCCCATATGCTGCATCAGTAATTTGGTTGATGTGTGCCTCAGGATAACACTGCGCACATACCCGGTGTTATACTCACTCCAAAATCCTTTTCCTTGAGTAAGGTTTGTAGGCTCTGGCCCCCCTATGCTGTACCCCGTCTGTGGTCTTCTTTGCCCTTCCCCAATCCTCATGACTTTGCACTTGGTGGGGTTGAACTCCAGGAGCCTGTTGCTGGACCAGGCCTGCAGCCTGTCTAGACTCCTTTGTAGTTCTGCCTGATCCTCTTCCGATTAAACTCTTCTCATCAACTTCACATCGCCTTCAAACAGGGACACCTCTGAGTCTATTCCGTCATGTCGTTCACAAATGCCCGGAGCAGCACCGTTCCTAGGACTGATCTATGTGGCACCCTGCTCGTTACAGGCGCCCACTCTGGCACCTCGCCACGTACCATGACTCGCTGTTGTCTTCCTGCCAGGTCCTCCAGCTTTTGCACTAATCTTTTGTGTGGAACTGTGTCAAACGCTTTCTTACAGTCCAAGAAAATGCAGTCTACCCACCCCTCTGTCTCTCTCTTGTCTTACTGCTGTCACCCTGTCATAGAACTCCAGAAAGTTTGTGACAGGATTTCCCGCCCCTGAAACCGTGCTGGCAGTCATTGATAATCCAATTCCTTTCTAGGTGCTCCACCACTCTTGTTAATTTTTTTCATGACCTTGCGTACTACGCGTCAGTAGTTTAAGGCTTCGTGTCTGTCTCCTTTCTTAAAAATTGGGACTACGTATACTGTCTTCCATACCTCCGGGAGCCGCCCTGTTTCGATAGATGTGTTAATGATAGTTATTAATGGTACACAAAGTTCCTCTGCTCCCTCTCTCAGAACCCATGGAGAGATGTTATCCGGCCCCATCGCCTTTGAGGTATCTAGCTCGCTTAGCAACCTCATCACTTCTTCCTCGGTTGTATGTATTGTGTCCAACACTGGTGGTGTACCCCACCTCTCTGCCTTTCTAGAGGCCCTTCTCTCTCCTCTGTGAACACTTAATTGAATCTCATGTTGAGCTCCTCACATACTTCGCGGTCATTTTTGGGATCTCCCATCCCTCCTTCCTCAGCCTGACTACCTGGTCCTTGACTGTTGTTTCCTCCTGATATGGCTATACAACAGCTTTTGGTCAGATTTGACTTTCGTCTGGTACCATCCCTTCCTTCTGACTCTCCACCTTTTGTGTTGTATCTGGTATCTTCCCTTCCTTCTGACTCTCCACCTGTTGTGCAACATCTGGCTCCATCCCTTCCTTATGACTCTCCACCTGTTGTGTTGTATCTGGTACCATCTCTTCCTTCTGACTCTCCACCTGTTGTGTTGTATCTGGTACCATCCCTTCCTTCTGACTCTCCACCTGTTGTGTTGTATCTGGTACCATCCCTTCCTTCTGACTCTCCACCTGTTGTGTTGTATCTGGTACCATCTCTTCCTTCTGACTCTCCACCTGTTGTGTTGTATCTGGTACCATCCCTTCCTTCTGACTCTCCACCTGTTGTGTTGTATCTGGTACCATCCCTTCCTTCTGACTCTCCACTTGTTGTGTTGTATCTGGTACCATCCCTTCCTTCTGACTCTCCACCTGTTGTGTTGTATCTGGTACCATCCCTTCCTTCTGACTCTCCACCTGTTGTGTTGTATCTGGTACCATCCCTTCCTTTTGACTCTCCACCTGTTGTGTTGTATCTGGTACCATCCCTTTTTTCTGACTCTCCACCCGTTGTGTTGTATCTGGTACCATCTCTTCCTTCTTACTCTCAAACTTGTTGTGTTGTATCTGGTACCATCCCTTCCTTCTGACTCTCCACCTGTTGTGTTGTATCTGGTACCATCTCTTCCTTCTTACTCTCAAACTTCTTGTGTTGTATCTGGTACCATCCCTTCCTTCTGACTCTCCACCCGTTGTGTTGTATCTGGTACCATCTCTTCCTTCTTACTCTCAAACTTGTTGTGTTGTATCTGGTACCATCCCTTCCTTCTGACTCTCCACCTGTTGTGTTGTATCTGGTACCATCCCTTCCTTCTGACTCTCCACCTTTTGTGTTGTATCTGGTATCATCCCTTCCTTCTGACTCTCCACCTGTTGTGTCGTATTTGGTACCATCCCTTCCTTCTGACTCTCCATCTTCTGTGTTGTGTCTGGTACCATCCCTTCCTTCTGACTCTCCACTTGTTGTGTAGCATCTGGTACCATCTCTTCCTTCTGACTCTCCGCCTGTTGTGTTGTATCTGGTACCATCCCTTCCTTCTGACTCTCCGCCTGTTGTGTTGTATCTGGTACCATCCCTTCCTTCTGACTCTCCACCTGTTGTGTCGTATCTGGTACCATCCCTTCCTTCTGACTCTGCATCTTCTGTGTTGTGTCTGGTACCATCCCTTCCTTCTGACTCTCCACCTGTTGTGTTGTATCTGGTACCATCCCTTCCTTCTGACTCTCCACCCGTTGTGTTGTATCTGGTACCATCCCTTCCTTCTGACTCTCCACCCGTTGTGTTGTATCTGGTACCATCCCTTCCTTCTGACTCTCCACCTGTTGTGTTGTATCTGGTATCTTCCCTTCCTTCTGACTCTCCACCTGTTGTGTTGTATCTGGTATCATCCCTTCCTTCTGACTCTCCACCTGTTGTGTTGTATCTGGTACCATCCCTTCCTTCTGACTCTCCACCTGTTGTGTTGTATCTGGTACCATCCCTTCCTTCTGACTCTCCGCCTGTTGTGTTGTATCTGGTACCATCTCTCCTTCTGACACTCCACCTGTTGTGTTGTATCTAGTACCATCTCTTCCTTCTGACTCTCCACTTGTTGTGTTGTATCTGGTATCTTCCCTTCCTTCTGACTCTCCACCTGTTATGTTGCATCTGGTACCATCCCTTCCTTCTGACTCTCCACGGTTGTGTAGCATCTGGTACCATCCCTTCCTTCTGACTCTCCACCTGTTGTGTTGTATCTGGTACCATCCCTTCCTTCTGACTCTCCACCTGTTGTGTTGTATCTGGTACCATCCCTTCCTTCTGACTCTCCACCTGTTGTGTTGTATCTGGTACCATCCCTTCCTTCTGACTCTCCACCTGTTGTGTTGTATCTGGTATCATCCCTTCCTTCTGACTCTCCACCTGTTGTTTGTGTTCCCTTCCTTCTGTATCTGGTACCATCCCTTCCTTCTGACTCTCCACCTGTTGTGTTGTATCTGGTACCACTCTCCTTCCTTCTGACTCTCCACCTGTTGTGTTGTATCTGGTACCATCCCTTCCTTCTGACTCTCCACCTGTTGTGTCTGTATCTGGTACCATCCCTTCCTTCTGACTCTCCTTCTGTGTTGTGTATGGTACCATCCCTTCCTTCTGACTTGTTGTGTTGTATCTGGTACCATCCCTTCCTTCTGACTCTCCACCCGTTGTGTTGTATCTGGTACCATCCCTTCCTTCTGACTCTCCACCCGTTGTGTTGTATCTGGTACCATCCCTTCCTTCTGACTCTCCACCTTTGTGTTGTATCTGGTACCATCCCTTCCTTCTGACTCTCCACCTGTTATGTTGCATCTGTGACTCTCCACCGGTTGTGTAGCATCTGGTACCATCTCTTCCTTCTGACTCTCCACCTGTTGTGTTTTATCTGGTACCATCCCTTCCTTCTGACTCTCCGCCTGTTATGTTGTATCTGGTATCATCCCATCCTTCTGACTCTCCACCTATTGTGTCGTATCTGGTACCATCCCTTCCTTCTGATTCTCCATCTTCTGTGTTGTGTCTGGTACCATCCCTTCCTTCAGACTCTCCACTTGTTGTGTTGTATCTGATACCATCCCTTCCTTCAGACTCTCCACATGTTATGTTGCATCTGGTATCATCCCTTCCTTCTGACTCTCCACCGGTTGTGTAGAATCTGGTACCATCTCTTCCTTCTGACTCTCCACCTGTTGTGTTGTATCTGGTACCATCCCTTCCTTCTGACTCTCCACCCGTTTTGTTGTATCTGGTACCATCCCTTCCTTCTGACTCTCCACCCGTTTTGTTGTATCTGGTACCATCCCTTCCTTCTGACTCTCCACCCGTTTTGTTGTATCTGGTACCATCCCTTCCTTCTGACTCTCCACTTGTTGTGTTGTATCTTGTACCATCCCTTCCTTCTGACTCTCCACCTTTTGTGTTGTATCTGATATCATCCCTTCCTTCTGACTCTCCGTCTGTTGTGTCGTATCTGGTACCATCCCTTCCTTCTGACTCTCCATCTTCTGTGTTGTATCTGGTACCATCCCTTCCTTTTGACTCTCCACCTGTTGCGTTGTATCTGGTACTATCCCTTCCTTCTCACTCTCCACCCGTTGTGTTGTATCTGGTACCATCCTTTCCTTCTAACTCTCCACTTGTTGTGTTGTATCTGGTACCATCCCTTCCTTCTGACTCTCCACGCGTTGTGTTGTATCTGGTACCATCCCTTCCTTCTGACTCTCCACCTGTTGTGTTGTATCTGGTACCATCCCTTCCTTCTGACTCTCCATTTTTGTGTTGTATCTGGTACCATCCCTTCCTTCTGACTCTCCACCTGTTGTGTTGTATCTGGTACCATCCCTTCCTTCTGACTCTCCATTTTTGTGTTGTATCTGGTACCATCCCTTCCTTCTGACTCTCCACCTGTTGTGTTGTATCTGGTACCATCCCTTCCTTCTGACTCTCCACTTGTTGTGTTGTATCTGGTACCATCCCTTCCTTCTGACTCTCCACCTGTTGTGTTGTATCTGGTACCATCCCTTCCTTCTGACTCTCCACCTTTTGTGTTGTATCTGGTATCATCCCTTCATTCTGACTCTCCACCTGTTGTGTCGTATTTGGTACCATCCCTTCCTTCTGACTCTCCATCTCCTGTGTTGTGTCTGGTACCATCCCTTCCTTCTGACTCTCCACTTGTTGTGTAGCATCTGGTACCACCCCTTCCTTCTGACTCTCCACCTGTTGTGTTGTATCTGGTACCATCTCTTCCTTCTGACTCTCCACCTGGTTTGTTGTATCTTGTATCATCCCTTTCTTCTGACTCTCCACCTGTTGTGTCGTATCTGGTACCATCCCTTCCTTCTGACTCTGCATCTTCTGTGTTGTGTATGGTACCATCCCTTCCTTCTGACTCTCCACTTGTTGTGTTGTATCTGGTACCATCCCTTCCTTCTGACTCTCCACCCGTTGTGTTGTATCTGGTACCACCCCTTCCTTCTGACTCTCCACCCGTTGTGTTGTATCTAGTACCATCCCTTCCTTCTGACTCTCCACCGGTTGTGTTGTATCTGGTATCTTCCCTTCCTTCTGACTCTCCTCCTGTTGTGTTGTATCTGGTATCATCCCTTCCTTCTGACTCTCCACCTGTTTTGTTGTATCTGGTACCAACCCTTCCTTCTGACTCTCCACCCGTTGTGTTGTATCTGGTACCATCCCTTCCTTCTAGCTCTCCACCTGTTGTGTTGTATCTGGTACCATCTCGCCTTCTGACACTCCACCTGTTGTGTTGTATCTGGTACCATCTCGCCTTCTGACACTCCACCTGTTGTGTTGTATCTGGTACCATCCCTTCCTTCTGACTCTCCGCCTGTTATGTTGTATCTGGTATCATCCCATCCTTCTGACTCTCCACCTGTTGTGTCGTATTTGGTACCATCCCTTCCTTCTGACTCTCCATCTCCTGTGTTGTGTCTGGTACCATCCCTTCCTTCTGACTCTCCACTTGTTGTGTAGCATCTGGTACCACCCCTTCCTTCTGACTATCCACCTGTTGTGTTGTATCTGGTACCATCTCTTCCTTCTGACTCTCCACATGTTTTGTTGTATCTTGTATCATCCCTTTCTTCTGACTCTCCACCTGTTGTGTCGTATCTGGTACCATCCCTTCCTTCTGACTCTGCATCTTCTGTGTTGTGTATGGTACCATCCCTTCCTTCTGACTGTGCACTTGTTGTGTTGTATCTGGTACCATCCCTTCCTTCTGACTCTCCACCCGTTGTGTTGTATCTGGTACCACCCCTTCCTTCTGACTCTCCACCCGTTGTGTTGTAT
>NW_027195331.1:170000-218950 GCF_038502225.1 Cherax quadricarinatus | reverse complement strand
ATCTGCTATCCTATTCTCCGTCTTACTTTTAATTCTTTCAATTATAACTCTACCATACACTTTACCAGGTATACTCAACAGACTTATCCCTCTATAATTTTTGCACTCTCTTTTGTTCCCTTTGCCTTTATACAAAGGAACTATGCATGCTCTCTGCCAATCCCTAGGTACCTTACCTTCTTCCATACATTTATTAAATAATTGCACCAACCACTCCAAAACTATATCCCCACCTGCTTTTAACATTTCTATCTTTATCCCATCAATCCCGGCTGCCTTACCCCCTTTCATTTTACCTACTGCCTCACGAACTTCCCCCACACTCACAACTGGCTCTTCCTCACTCCTACAAGATGTTATTCCTCCTTGCCCTATACACGAAATCACAGCTTCCCTATCTTTATCAACATTTAACAATTCCTCAAAATATTCCCTCCATCTTCCCAATACCTCTAACTCTCCATATAATTAATAACTCTCCTCTCCTATTTTTAACTGACAAATCCATTTGTTCTCTAGGCTTCCTTAACTTGTTAATCTCACTCCAAAACTTTTTCTTATTTTCAACAAAGTTTGTTGATAACATCTCACCCACTCTCTCATTTGCTCTCTTTTTACATTGATTCACCACTCTCTTAACCTCTCTCTTTTTCTCCATATACTCTTCCCTCCTTGCATCACTTCCACTTTGTAAAAACTTCTCATATGCTAACTTTTTCTCCCTTACTACTCTCTTTACATCATCATTCCACCAATCGCTCCTCTTCCCTTCCGCACCCACTTTCCTGTAACCACAAACTTCTGCTGAACACTCTAACACTACATTTTTAAACCTACCCCATACCATATATATATATATATATATATATATATATATATATATATATATATGTATATATATATATATATATATATATATATATATATATATATATATATATATATATATATATATATATATATATATATATGTTAGTTAGTTACCATTTGGTCCTAGGCACATGTCGATTAGACACTAGGCCTGTTGTATGTGCATGCGTATATATGTGTGTGTGTGTGTCTGTTGGTGTGTGTGTGTGTGTTGGTGTGTGTGTGTGTTGGTGTGTGTGTGTGTGTTGGTGTGTGTGTGTGTGTTGGTGTGTGTGTGTGTGTGTTGGTGTGTGTGTGTGTTGGTGTGTGTGTGTGTGTTGGTGTGTGTGTGTGTTTGTGTGTGTGTGTGTGTGTGTGTTGTGTTGTGTGTTGTGTGTGTGTGTGTGTGTGTGTGTGTGTGTGTGTGTGTGTGTGTGTGTGTGTGTGTGTGTGTGTGTGTGTGTGTGTACTCACCTATTTGTACTCACCTATTTGTGGTTGCAGGGGTCGAGTCACAGCTCCTGGCCCCGCCTCTTCGCTGATTGCTACTAGGTCCTCTCTCTCCCTGCCCCATGAGCTCTATCATACCTCGCCTTAAAACTATGTATGGTTCCTGCCTCCACCACATCACTTTCTAGGCTATTCCACGGCCTGACTACTCTATGACTGAAGAAATACTTCCTAACATCCCTTTGATTCATCTGAGTCTTCAACTTCCAATTGTGACCTCTTGTGTCTGTGTCCCATCTCTGGAACATCCCGTCTTTGTCCACCTCGTCTATTCCGCGCAGTATTTTATATGTCGTTATCATGTCTCCCCTGACCCTCCTGGCCTCCAGTGTCGTCAGGCCGATTTCCCTCAACCTTTCTTCATAGGACAATCCCCGTAGCTCTGGGACTAGTCTTGTTGCAAACCTTTGCACTTTCTCTAATTTCTTGACGTGCTTGACTAGGTGTGGATTCCAAACTGGTGCTGCATACTCCAGTATGGGCCTGACGTAGATGGTGTACAGAGTCTTAAACGAATCCTTACTGAGGTATCGGAACGCTATCCGTAGGTTTGCCAGGCGCCCGTATGCTGCAGCAGTTATCTGATTGATGTGCGCCTCAGGAGATATGCTCGGTGTTATACTCACCCCCAGATCTTTTTCCTTTAGTGAGGTTTGCAGTCTTTGGCCATCTAAACTATATTGTGTCTGCGGTCTTCTTTGCCCTTCCCCAATCTTCATGACTTTGCATTTGGCAGGGTTAAATTCAAGGAGCCAGTTGCTGGACCAGGCTTGTAGCCTGTCCAGATCTCTTTGTAGTCCTGCCTGATCCTCGTCCGATTCGATCCTTCTCATTAACTTCACATCGTCTGCAAACAAGGACACTTCTGAGTCTATCCCTTCCGTTATGTCGTTCACGTATACCAAGAACAGCACAGGTCCTAGGACTGACCCCTGTGGAACTCCGCTTGTCACAGGCGCCCACTCTGACACCTCGTCGCGTACCATGACTCGTTGTTTCCTCCCTGTCAGATATTCTCTGATCCATTGCAGTGCCTTTCCTGTTATGTGTGCCTGGTCCTCTAGCTTTTGCAGTAACCTCTTGTGAGGAACTGTGTCGAAAGCCTTCTTGCAGTCCAAAAATACGCAGTCGATCCACCCCTCTCTCTCTTGTCTTACTTCTGTCACCTTGTCATAAAACTCTAGTAGGTTTGTGACACAGGATTTTCCTTCCCTGAAACCGTGCTGGTTGTCAATTATACACTTGTTTCTTTCCAGGTGCCCCACCACTCTCCTCCTGATGATCTTCTCCATGACCTTGCATACTATACACGTTAGAGATACAGGTCTGTAGTTTAGTGCCTCATGTCTGTCTCCCTTTTTAAAAATTGGGACTACATTTGCCATTTTCCATACCTCAGGGAGTTGCCCAGTTTCAAATGATGTGTTGAAGATCTTTGTTAATGGCTCACACAATATCTCTGCTCCCTCTTTAAGGACCCATGGAGAGATGTTGTCTGGTCCCACCGCCTTTGAGGTGTCAAGTTCGCATAGCAGCTTCTTCACCTCCTCCTTGGTTATATGTACCTCATCCAGCATTTGCTGGTGTGCCCCCCTGTTCTGATTTCTTGGAGTCCTACTGGTTTCCACTGTAAATACCTCTTTAAATCTTGTGTTGAGCTCCTGACATACCTCTCGGTCGTTTCTTGTGAATTCCCCATCACCCTTCCTCAGTCTGATTACCTGGTCCTTGACTGTTGTTTTCCTCCTGATGTGGCTGTACAACAGCTTCGGGTCAGTCTTTACTTTTGATGCTATGTCATTTTCATATTGTCTCTGAGCCTCCCTTCTTATCTGTGCATATTCGTTTCTGACTCTTCGGCTGATTTCTTTATTTTCCTGAGTTCTCTGTCTTCTGTACCTTTTCCATTCTCTAGTACACCTAGTTTTTGCCTCCCTACACCTTTGGGTGAACCAAGGACTCGTTCTGTTCTTCCCATTATTTCTGTTTCCCTTGGGAACAAACCTCTCCTCTGCCTCCTTGCATTTTGTTGCTACATAGTCCATCATTTCTTGTACTGGTTTTCCTGTCAGTTCCCTCTCCCACTGAATGTCTTGAAGGAAGTTCCTCATGCCTGAGTAGTTCCCCCTTTTGTAGTTTGGTTTTTCCCAGCCTATTCCTGCTACTCTCTCCACTTGGAGCTCAACTATGTAGTCGAAACACAGAACCACATGATCACTAGCTCCCAGGGGCCTTTCATACATGATACCCTCGATGTCCGAACTACTCATGGTGAATACAAGGTCCAACCTTGCTGGTTCATCCTCTCCTCTCTCTCTGGTAGTGTCTCTAACATGTTGATGCATGAGGTTCTCCAGTACCACATCCATCATCTTGGCTCTCCATGTTTCGGGACCCCCATGGGGCTCCAGGTTTTCCCAGTCAATCTCCTTGTGATTGAAATCACCCATAACTAGTAACTTTGCTCCCCCCATGTGTGCTCTCCTGGCCACCTCGGCTAGTGTGTTGATCATTGCTCTGTTGCTCTCATCGTATTCTTCTCTTGGCCTCCTGCAGTTCTGTGGTGGGTTGTACATTACTGCAATTATCACCTTATGTCCCTCAGACTGGATTGTTCCTACTAAGTAGTCCCTTTCGCCCATGCCATCCATTCCTTCCATTTTCTCAAAACCCCACTGGTTTTTAATGAGCAGTGCAACTCCTCCTCCCCCTCTCCTCCCTCTGTCTTTCCTGAAGATTTGATATCCGGATGGAAAGATTGAATCTGTTATTATTCTGGTGAGTTTTGTTTCTGTGAGTGCTATTATGTCTGGGGATGTCTCTTTGATTCTTTCGTGCCACTCCTCATACTTGTTTGTTATTCCATCTGCATTTGTATACCACACCTTCAACTTCTTTTCTAAGACTGTGGTCTGGGAAGTATATTGGGGTTGGGGAAGTGGGAGACCTGGTAAGGAACTATGGGTTGTTGCTGTGGGGGTGAAGTTTGTAATGTAGTGGGTGGGGGCATTGGATGTGGCATGGGTGTTTTGATTTAGAGTGTTTGGTTGCACTGGGGTTGACCTGGTTGGGAGGCTTCTATAGAAAGTTGTGAGGGAGGCTGTATTAGATCTTCTTCCTGGGTCTGGGATCTCCTGTCTGTCTTCTCCATCCCCTCTCTTTCCTCCTTTCTCCTTTGTACCATCTCTCTCAGTTTCTTCCTTTCTTCTTGTGTTCTGTCGCGGTCGAGATACACCCTCCTGTATGCCGTCATGTCCCTTAATCGTGCTTTCTCCTGCAGTATCCTGGTCCGAGTCGCTTCTGCCTTGAAGGTCACTCTCACTGGCCGGGTTCTTTTTTTTACAAACCCCCCTATTCTCCGAAAATTTTCCAGCTGGGTCATATCGTCTTCTCCTATTGCTTTCATGATGCTTTCAATTGCTTTTTTTTCCCCTTGTTTTCTTGCTTCATATGTTTCCCCTTCGACTTCCTGGAGCCCATACACAAAGACTGACCTCACCCTTTCATTCTCCCACTGCATATCCCTGTGTATCCCCTCATTTAATTTGGTTTCCTCCACTGCAGCTTTCCTTTCATCAGTTTCACTGGCTAATGTACTTGGGCTCAGTGGCCTGTCATTTTCCCTTCTCGGCTTTCCTTGGGCTCTGTTGTTGTCTGTTAGGGCCTCCACATAAAGCTTAGCTCTTTCATTTGCTACAGTCTCCTCTGATAGAGCATCTCCATGCAGTTGTGCCCCTTCTTTCCCTACAGTCCCCTTATTTGTGGCTGAGGTAGCAGTCTCTGTTGTCAATCCCAAAATGTTCTTTAGTTCTTTAGGCTGTTTCAGATTTTTCAGTTCCTCTTCTAAACTCTGTATCCTAGCTTCTGCTGCTTTGACATGCACCTCCCACTTCCTGCTTTCCATATCTATCCTCTCTTCCATTCTCATGCTAAGTTCTTCTAGTTTCTTTTCCCATTCATGATCCCTTTTTATGAGCTCTGCTGCCCAATCTTCCTGTGCATTTTCCTCCTCCTGTCCCTTGGTTTTTCTTGTTACTCTCTGGCTACCCATTTTTGTTTTATCCTGATTGCCTCAGAGTGGGAAACCTATGTAGTTCTGTATGTTAGGTTAGTAGTGTGTGTGTCAGAGTGTGGGGGGGGAAGTAGTGGAGGAACTGTGGCTATTTGGGAGCTGAGTGGGGAGGGGTGGGGAGGGTTTGGGGTGAACGGGGGAGGGGAGGGTGATCGAGGGAGGGGATGGATCAGGGGAAGCAGTGAGATGTCGGTGGTGAGGGGGGAGTGTGTGTGTGTCTGGATATGTGTGTGTGTGTGTGTGTGTGTGTGTGTGTGTGTGTGTGTGTGTGTGTGTGTGTGTGTGTTTTTTTGTGTGTGTTTTTGTGTGTATTTTTGTGTGTAATTGTGTGTGGAATTATGTGTGAGTTTATTATGTACTGAAAGGTAGGTGGCTGGTGCGTTTAAGGTAAGTCTCAGTGGTCCTTGGCTGCCCACACCTTCTTGTGACCTGACGAACCTCCTGGGACTTACCCCACTTACAGTGTGTGTGTGTGTGTGTGTGTGTGTGTGTGTGTGTGTGTGTGTGTGTGTGTGTGTGTGTGTGTGTGTGTGTGTGTATGTGGGTGTGTGTGTGTGTGTGTGTGTGTGTATGTGTGGGTGTGTGTGTGTGTATGTGGGTGTGTGTATGTGTGTGTGTGTGTGTGTGTGTGTGTGTACTCACCTATTTGTACTCACCTATTTGTGGTTGCAGGGGTCGAGTCACAGCTCCTGGCCCCGCCTCTTCGCTGATTGCTACTAGGTCCTCTCTCTCCCTGCCCCATGAGCTCTATCATACCTCGCCTTAAAACTATGTATGGTTCCTGCCTCCACCACATCACTTTCTAGGCTATTCCACGGCCTGACTACTCTATGACTGAAGAAATACTTCCTAACATCCCTTTGATTCATCTGAGTCTTCAACTTCCAATTGTGACCTCTTGTGTCTGTGTCCCATCTCTGGAACATCCCGTCTTTGTCCACCTCGTCTATTCCGCGCAGTATTTTATATGTCGTTATCATGTCTCCCCTGACCCTCCTGGCCTCCAGTGTCGTCAGGCCGATTTCCCTCAACCTTTCTTCATAGGACAATCCCCGTAGCTCTGGGACTAGTCTTGTTGCAAACCTTTGCACTTTCTCTAATTTCTTGACGTGCTTGACTAGGTGTGGATTCCAAACTGGTGCTGCATACTCCAGTATGGGCCTGACGTAGATGGTGTACAGAGTCTTAAACGAATCCTTACTGAGGTATCGGAACGCTATCCGTAGGTTTGCCAGGCGCCCGTATGCTGCAGCAGTTATCTGATTGATGTGCGCCTCAGGAGATATGCTCGGTGTTATACTCACCCCCAGATCTTTTTCCTTTAGTGAGGTTTGCAGTCTTTGGCCATCTAAACTATATTGTGTCTGCGGTCTTCTTTGCCCTTCCCCAATCTTCATGACTTTGCATTTGGCAGGGTTAAATTCAAGGAGCCAGTTGCTGGACCAGGCTTGTAGCCTGTCCAGATCTCTTTGTAGTCCTGCCTGATCCTCGTCCGATTCGATTCTTCTCATTAACTTCACATCGTCTGCAAACAAGGACACTTCTGAGTCTATCCCTTCCGTTATGTCGTTCACGTATACCAAGAACAGCACAGGTCCTAGGACTGACCCCTGTGGAACCCCGCTTGTCACAGGCGCCCACTCTGACACCTCGTCGCGTACCATGACTCGTTGTTTCCTCCCTGTCAGGTATTCTCTGATCCATTGCAGGGCCTTTCCTGTTATGTGTGCCTGGTCCTCTAGCTTTTGCAGTAACCTCTTGTGAGGAACTGTGTCGAAAGCCTTCTTGCAGTCCAAAAATACGCAGTCGATCCACCCCTCTCTCTCTTGTCTTACTTCTGTCACCTTGTCATAAAACTCTAGTAGGTTTGTGACACAGGATTTTCCTTCCCTGAAACCATGCTGGTTGTCAATTATACACTTGTTTCTTTCCAGGTGCCCCACCACTCTCCTCCTGATGATCTTCTCCATGACCTTGCATACTATACTCGTTAGAGATACAGGTCTGTAGTTTAGTGCCTCATGTCTGTCTCCCTTTTTAAAAATTGGGACTACATTTGCCATTTTCCATACCTCAGGGAGTTGCCCAGTTTCAAATGATGTGTTGAAGATCTTTGTTAATGGCTCACACAATATCTCTGCTCCCTCTTTAAGGACCCATGGAGAGATGTTGTCTGGTCCCACCGCCTTTGAGGTGTCAAGTTCGCATAGCAGCTTCTTCACCTCCTCCTTGGTTATATGTACCTCATCCAGCACTTGCTGGTGTGCCCCCCTGTTCTGATTTCTTGGAGTCCTACTGGTTTCCACTGTAAATACCTCTTTAAATCTTGTGTTGAGCTCCTGACATACCTCTCGGTCGTTTCTTGTGAATTCCCCATCACCCTTCCTCAGTCTGATTACCTGGTCCTTGACTGTTGTTTTCCTCCTGATGTGGCTGTACAACAGCTTCGGGTCAGTCTTTACTTTTGATGCTATGTCATTTTCATATTGTCTCTGAGCCTCCCTTCTTATCTGTGCATATTCGTTTCTGGCTCTTCGGCTGATTTCTCTATTCTCCTGAGTTCTCTGTCTTCTGTACCTTTTCCATTCTCTAGTACACCTAGTTTTTGCCTCCCTACACCTTTGGGTGAACCAAGGACTCGTTCTGTTCTTCCCATTATTTCTGTTTCCCTTGGGAACAAACCTCTCCTCTGCCTCCTTGCATTTTGTTGCTACATAGTCCATCATTTCTTGTACTGGTTTTCCTGTCAGTTCCCTCTCCCACTGAATGTCTTGAAGGAAGTTCCTCATGCCTGAGTAGTTCCCCCTTTTGTAGTTTGGTTTTTCCCAGCCTATTCCTGCTACTCTCTCCACTTGGAGCTCAACTATGTAGTCGAAGCACAGAACCACATGATCACTAGCTCCCAGGGGCCTTTCATACATGATACCCTCGATGTCCGAACTACTCATGGTGAATACAAGGTCCAACCTTGCTGGTTCATCCTCTCCTCTCTCTCTGGTAGTGTCTCTAACATGTTGATGCATGAGGTTCTCCAGTACCACATCCATCATCTTGGCTCTCCATGTTTCGGGACCCCCATGGGGCTCCAGGTTTTCCCAGTCAATCTCCTTGTGATTGAAATCACCCATAACTAGTAACTTTGCTCCCCCCATGTGTGCTCTCCTGGCCACCTCGGCTAGTGTGTTGATCATTGCTCTGTTGCTCTCATCGTATTCTTCTCTTGGCCTCCTGCAGTTCTGTGGTGGGTTGTACATTACTGCAATTATCACCTTATGTCCCTCAGACTGGATTGTTCCTACTAAGTAGTCCCTTTCGCCCATGCCATCCATTCCTTCCATTTTCTCAAAACCCCACTGGTTTTTAATGAGCAGTGCAACTCCTCCTCCCCCTCTCCTCCCTCTGTCTTTCCTGAAGATTTGATATCCGGATGGAAAGACTGAATCTGTTATTATTCTGGTGAGTTTTGTTTCTGTGAGTGCTATTATGTCTGGGGATGTCTCTTTGATTCTTTCGTGCAACTCCTCATACTTGTTTGTTATTCCATCTGCATTTGTATACCACACCTTCAACTTCTTTTCTAAGACTGTGGTCTGGGAAGTATATTGGGGTTGGGGAAGTGGGAGACCTGGTAGGGAACTATGGGTTGTTGCTGTGGGGGTGAAGTTTGTAATGTAGTGGGTGGGGGCATTGGATGTGGCATGGGTGTTTTGATTTAGAGTGTTTGGTTGCACTGGGGTTGACCTGGTTGGGAGGCTTCTATAGAAAGTTGTGAGGGGGGCTGTGTTAGATCTTCTTCCTGGGTCTGGGATCTCCTGTCTGTCTTCTCCATCCCCTCTCTTTCCTCCTTTCTCCTTTGTACCATCTCTCTCAGTTTCTTCCTTTCTTCTTGTGTTCTGTCGCGGTCGAGATACACCCTCCTGTATGCCGTCATGTCCCTTAATCGTGCTTTCTCCTGCAGTATCCTGGTCCGAGTCGCTTCTGCCTTGAAGGTCACTCTCACTGGCCGGGTTCTTTTTTTTACAAACCCCCCTATTCTCCGAAAATTTTCCAGCTGGGTCATATCGTCTTCTCCTATTGCTTTCATGATGCTTTCAATTGCTTTTTTTTCCCCTTGTTTTCTTGCTTCATATGTTTCCCCTTCGACTTCCTGGAGCCCATACACAAAGACTGACCTCACCCTTTCATTCTCCCACTGCATATCCCTGTGTATCCCCTCATTTAATTTGGTTTCCTCCACTGCAGCTTTCCTTTCATCAGTTTCACTGGCTAATGTACTTGGGCTCAGTGGCCTGTCATTTTCCCTTCTCGGCTTTCCTTGGGCTCTGTTGTTGTCTGTTAGGGCCTCCACATAAAGCTTAGCTCTTTCATTTGCTACAGTCTCCTCTGATAGAGCATCTCCATGCAGTTGTGCCCCTTCTTTCCCTACAGTCCCCTTATTTGTGGCTGAGGTAGCAGTCTCTGTTGTCAATCCCAAAATGTTCTTTAGTTCTTTAGGCTGTTTCAGATTTTTCAGTTCCTCTTCTAAACTCTGTATCCTAGCTTCTGCTGCTTTGACATGCACCTCCCACTTCCTGCTTTCCATATCTATCCTCTCTTCCATTCTCATGCTAAGTTCTTCTAGTTTCTTTTCCCATTCATGATCCCTTTTTATGAGCTCTGCTGCCCAATCTTCCTGTGCATTTTCCTCCTCCTGTCCCTTGGTTTTTCTTGTTACTCTCTGGCAACCCATTTTTGTTTTATCCTGATTGCCTCAGAGTGGGAAACCTATGTAGTTCTGTATGTTGGGTTAGTAGTGTGTGTGTCAGAGTGTGGGGGGGGAAGTAGTGGAGGAACTGTGGCTATTTGGGAGCTGAGTGGGGAGGGGTGGGGAGGGTTTGGGGTGAACGGGGGAGGGGAGGGTGATCGAGGGAGGGGATGGATCAGGGGAAGTAGTGAGATGTCGGTGGTGAGGGGGGAGTGTGTGTGTGTCTGGATATGTGTGTGTGTGTGTGTGTGTGTGTGTGTGTGTGTGTGTGTGTGTGTGTGTGTGTGTGTGTGTGTGTGTGTGTGTGTGTGTGTGTGTGTGTGTGTAATTTTGTGTGTAATTGTGTGTGGAATTATTTGTGGGTTTATTATGTACTGAAAGGTAGGTGGCTTGTGCTTGGAGTGTAATGTAGATTCTCAGTTGTCGCTTGTGTCCACAACCTCTTCTGACCTGACTCCCACCCTTGCAGTGTTGCCTATATCACCTGCTTATAGTGAGTTAATCGCCTTGTTCAATGGATTACCATTTGCTAAACCTTATTGAATACTTGAGTGCCTATTCTTTATCGTGCTATGAGAGTTAGACCATTCACATTCAGCTTGGCGGTTAAATTGGAACCTGGACCCCACACCCAAACAACCACTCATAGGTGATACAGTACTTGTAGTGCAGCTGTAGCAGTGTAGATTGTCCAGGTCGATGTGACGTCCTGGGTAGATCCAGCTCGATGTACGTCCTGGCGTAGATCCACCTCAATTTCTTCTCGTTAATAATGTACCCTATTCACTGTATTTCTTTCACTGGTCACACTATTGATTCACTTTATTAAAATCTTGGGTGACACTTGGCAACGCCGCCTTCACACTAGCCTGCGCCACAACGCTTTTATTTTCCAGATCACTTTCAAAATTGTGGCTCTCCCCACACTTGTGTGGCTCAGGCAATTAAAAAAAAACACTTCTAGGATTGCTGACTACCCTGACACACTTAGCAACCCTTGCAGAACACTTGTAGCCCTCAAAAACACTTAAATCCCCGGAGCACCGACGGCGTGACTAGCACCGACGGCGTGACGACGTTTGTGTGTGTGTGGTGTGTGTGTGTGTGTGTGTGTGTGTGTGTGTGTGTGTGTGTGTGTGTGTGTGTGTGTGTGTGTGTTGAAATGTTGAAGACTGAAACACTTATGCAACAATTTTCACAAGCAAATGTTCTTTAAGATAGTATCACTCGAGTATCAAAATCATTTATTAGATTACATATATGGGGGGTTAAAAATAATGAAACGGAGAACTGAAGGTTAACATGCTAGAAAACTGAACAACCTCATAGCACAAAGTGGTTAGTCTTGACATACTCACCCAGAGGTCGCTTTTAACGTGTCTAGTGTTGAACTGACTCGTGACCAACAGACAGCCCTTGGATGTGTGTTAAGCTTCTCACCTGCTAGTAGGGACATTAATTATGTTGACCATGCCAAGTCTGACACTGCAGCATCATGGGATCTTGTTACCAAGAATTCTTCAACACTTGTTCAACCTTTGGACGAAGACCTACTTCGACTAGTGGATGGTACTACTATGACCCCGCCTCCACCTGCTTCACGTCACCTCACTATAGTATATAAGCCACGTCTACGGCCCTATGCTGTACATTCTACAAGATTGATGGACTGAACACATCGACTGCAGGTTGAGGGACTGATTACCTCATTCTCCTCCTCTCCTTACGCCTTCCTCTTTGTATTGGACTGATGAAGCCACTGTGTGGCGAAACGTTTCCTGAATAAAGATTCCCATATGCTGCATAAGTGTCTCAATCTTCAACTTGTCGGTTTTTCAAACCATTCATCACATCTCTTTTAAATCTTGAAAGACAAAGGGATCTATCCCCTGGAATGTTCAACATTTGCAAAGGCATTGTATATGGGGCTGTAATCAGACCAGTGGAAGCGAAGTGTCTTCAAAGATTTGTTAAGTCATACCACGAATTAAAGAAAGATCCTAGACTTCACCTTAAGAAAGCAAGCTAAGTAAATACAATGAACAATGTATTAGAAGACAGGGAAACTTACATGCCCTTTAATAAGAACCTTTTGGACCAGGTTAATAGTAAATTTAATGAACAATTTAGAACTTTACTGAGACGTAATGATTAATTAATTAAGTAATTATCAGCGAGGTTGGCTACACTTCCTTATATGGACGGTTTGATTAAGATCCACAAGCCAGGTTTTCCAGCGAGTCCTATTATTAACTGTGTAGGATCGGCAACATTCGTCTTGTCAAAATGGTTGGTAAAAATCTTGACCCTAATGCTGTGCAACATTTCTGAAACTCACATAAAAATCAAAATTGATTTCACTGACAAATCGCAAAATGTTAACATGTCCAATGTTTTTACACTGGTAAGTTTTGATGTCTGGGTTCCTGTTTACCATTTGATATCTTACGTGTTTTGTGTTTTTGATTATAAATTTCAACTTGTGATAAAGTTGGTAGAATTACCGACAATATGTAAAGTAAAAGGACACAAGTGCAACTAATGTGACATTTATTGTGGCAACGTTTCGCTCTCCAGGAGCTTGATAAAGGGGGAGGAGTTGCATTGTATGTTCGAGAAAATATTAATTGTTGCATAAAAACAGGTATAAAAATAGATGGAGCAGTAACATTGTGGCAACGTTTCGCTCCTGGAGAGCGAAACGTTGCCACAATAAATGTCACATTAGTTGCACTTGTGTCCTTTTACTTTACAAATTTCAATTTAAAGGGAAATTCTCTGCTTAGAGCCAGGGAATGGCTTTGGGAAATCCATCGTCATTCCTTTTGAGCAATCTGTATATGGAATTCTTTGAGGTGAGGCTATGAAAGACATCCTCACCAGTAAAGCTAGATGGTTCAGATATGTGGATAACATCTTGTCTTTGTGGACGAATGATGTGGCTCTGGATACCTTCTTACCGAGTCTTAATGCTCTGGTTCCGTCTATTTAATTCATTGTGGAGAATGAAGTGGGATCTAAATTCCCCTTCCTAGACGTATTGATACATCGTGTTGATAGAAAGTTCATGTTTACAGTATATAGGAAGGCCACTAATGTGTGCTCATATATCCACTGTTACTCTAACTATTAGACCAGAGAAAAAAGGGGCGTCTTCCTCACCATGTTTCTGAGAACTTACCGAGTAAGTAGCCCCAAATTTCTAGATGAATAAATTAGGAAAATATTTGATATCGCCACGAAACTGCGGTACCCTAGAAATTTTGTGGGATCAGCATTCTGAAAAAAAGCATTCTGAAAAAGAATTCTCCAGAACATTGCGTCGGTGGTGTGCATAGAATTGGTTACAATGGGTGCAGTTTATCTTATGTGGGATAGACTGGCAAACCTCTAGATATTAGAATATCACAACACAAATATTCGATACGGACTGCTCAAGATTCCAAAGTCATTTTTAGCTACATTAGAGTCTGTAATAATATAGCAAATTGATGGGAAGCTTAAGTCACAGACTCAGCCATTATAAAACATGATAATCTTTTAGTATATAATAATAGTGGCAGCTTATTCAAATTAGATTCGTTCATAGTGGAGACTATAGTCCATAGCCTAAAAGAGGATTCCTTTACAAATGAGTTGGATTGTTTTAAATGCAGCACAGAAAACCTCCTTAATCCACTCCTTACAATCTTCTCCAGACCGACCCCTACCCCACCTGCCTTCAAATACAGATTTATACACTCTCGAAGTCATTCTATTTTGTTCCATCCTCTCTACATGACCAAACCATCTCAATAATCCTTCCTCAGCCCTCTCGATAATAGTTTTGGTTATCCCACACCTCCTAATCTCCAAACTACGAATTATATTCACACCACACATTGCCCTCTCACATGACATCTCCACTGCCTCCAGCCTTCTCCTCGCTGCAACATTCATCACCCACGCTTCACACCCATACAGTAGCATTGGTATAGCTGTTCTCTCATACATTCCCCTTTTTGCTTTCTTGGATAAAATTCTTTGTCTCCATAGACTCCTCGGTGCACCACTCACCTTTTTCCCCTCGTTAATTCTATGATTCACCTCATCCTTCACAGACCCATCTGCTGACACGTCCACTCCCAAATATATGAACACATTCACCTCCTCCATACTCTCACACTCCAATCTGATATCCAATCTTCCGTTACATAATTTTTTATTATCCTCAATACCTTACTCTTTCCTACATTCACTTTTAATTTTCTTATTTTACATACCCTACCAAACTCATCAGCCAACCTCTGTAACTTCTCTTCAGATTCTCACAGAAGCACAGTGTCATCAGCAAAGAGCAACTGTGACTTATCCCACTTTGTGTTTGATTCTTTATCTTTTAACTCCACACCTCTTGCCAACACCCGAACATTCACTTCTCTTACAACCCCATCTATAAATATTTTGAACAACCACAGCGACATCACACATCCTTGTCTAAGGCCTATTTTTACTGGGAAATAATCTCCCTCTCTCCTTCATACTCTAACCTGAGCCTCACTATCCTCGTAACAACTCTTCACTGCCTTCGATAACCTATCTCCTATTCCATACATCTGTAGTGTTCTATATGCATCAAAGAGTTTGTATTGTTTAAATACATTTTACAAATTTCCAGTGACCAATCTGTGTATATTCTCTGATATGGTTTTAAAGGATCATTGTGCAAGGTGGTGTGGAAACGGATATCTGAGAACACATCTGCACAGTAAGGACAATGATGGCGACTGCTGTTATAACAACAAGTTGTGTAATGTTACAACTTATTACTGAAACAACATTGTCACTTGGCTTCTGGAACTTGGTGATGTTTGCTCCACCTGACTTTGGTAAGTGATATACAAAAATAATTTGATGCTCTGAAAAAGGGGAGAATCAAATTTAAATATTTGTCTTATATACTTAAAACTTTTTTATCAATGCCCAAAACCATGATCACTTGTTGAAGGAAGATAATTTTTTGTGTTTCTTTAATGACAACAATAAATTTTTGTTAGATATATATTTCTTAGCAATATTTCTTAAGATAAACAAAACTGAGAGTGATTAATATATAGTATTAATTTAACAGAGTATATTGTACTATGTTCAGAGACTTATGATGTTATGACTCGAGTTTGGTCACTGGGAGTGTCCACTGAAGTGTACCTGGATCACCACTGTGGAAACCACTGGAACAATGTTGATATCTCTCAGTCTTCACTCACTGATAACAACTCCTACAATAAACACAAACCCACATGTCTCTGGTCAACAATTGACTGGTCTTTCTTATACGGACGAGAACCTCTTCCACGACACTCCATGGCAGTGCTGGTGGTAGGACCACCTGACTGGGTATTAATGGCTGCTATACAGGTAAGTCTACATACCATATAGGCCAGTTTCACTGTATCATTAAAAACTGTTGGTACCTTCAGATATGTTTTGAGGTATTAATATTAAATATATATTTAAAAATATCTAGACAACCTCACTATTGTGACTGTTACTGGCACACACACTCAAAGGTTTGCAACAAGATTAGTCCTGGAGTTAATGGGTATATCTGACGAGGAGAGGTTAAGAGAACTGACGAGATAGCGGGACATGATAACTGTTACAACAATTACATTTTAACACTACCCAGTCATTCACTATCACCAACAATTACATTTTAACACTACCCAGCCATTCACTATCACCAACAATTACATTTTAACACTACCCAGCCATTCACTATCACCAACAATTACATTTTAACACTACCCAGCCATTCACTATCACCAACAATTACATTTTAACACTACCCAGCCATTCACTATCACCAACAATTACATTTTAACACTACCCAGCCATTCACTATCACCAACAATTACATTTTAACACTACCCAGTCATTCACTATCACCAACAATTACATTTTAACACTACCCAGCCATTCACTATCACCAACAATTACATTTTAACACTACCCAGCCATTCACTATCACCAACAATTACATTTTAACACTACCCAGCCATTCACTATCACCAACAATTACATTTTAACACTACCCAGCCATTCACTATCACCAACAATTACATTTTAACACTACCCAGCCATTCACTATCACCAACAATTACATTTTAACACTACCCAGCCATTCACTATCACCAACAATTACATTTTAACACTACCCAGCCATTCACTATCACCAACAATTACATTTTAACACTACCCAGTCATTCACTATCACCAACAATTACATTTTAACACTACCCAGCCATTCACTATCACCAACAATTACATTTTAACACTACCCAGCCATTCACTATCACCAACAATTACATTTTAACACTACCCAGCCATTCACTATCACCAACAATTACATTTTAACACTACCCAGTCATTCACTATCACCAACAATTACGTTTTAACACTACCCAGCCATTCACTATCACCAACAATTACATTTTAACACTACCCAGTCATTCACTATCACCAACAATTACGTTTTAACACTACCCAGCCATTCACTATCACCAACAATTACATTTTAACACTACCCAGTCATTCACTATCACCAACAATTACATTTTAATAAGCCACGAAGAACAAAAATGAAATCTCAAGGTTATAGAAAATATTTTTAATCACTAAAAATTACATCGTAAACACACCAAAAAAAAATAATCACAATCACCAAAATATTACATCTGTCACAAAAGATTACATAATTTATTTTTATCCCATTTTGACAACACTGACACAACATTACACCAGATGTTACCCGACGACACTCAACCCCATCAAACTTGTAAGTCTATATATATATATATATATATATATATATATATATATATATATATATATATATATATATATATATATATATATATATATATATATATATATATATATATATAAATGTAAAATATGTAAAACTGGTCAATTAGCAAGAACTCATTTAAAATTAAGTCCTTTCTAAAAATTTCTCTTATACGTTTAAAGATATATTTTTTTTCATTAATGTTAATGTAAAAAATTTTAATTTTGCGCCAAAAGAATCTTAGAAAACTTACCTAACCTTATTATAACAAGAACAATTTATTTTAGCCTAACCCAACTAAATATATTTTAGATTTGTTTACAACAATTTAATACTAAAAAAACACAGTGAAATATATTTTTCTCGTTAGGTTCAGAATGATTTTGGCGAAATTATTGCATACACAAATTTTCACTTGTCCCATATGGCAAGATGAGCGTTGCTATTTAAGCCAAGATAGCAAGTTCTGCTTATTCGGCACGACATATATATATATATATATATATATATATATATATATATATATATATATATATATATATATATATATATATATATATATATATATATATATATATATATATATATATATATATATATATATATATATATTTATATATATATATATATATATATAATTAATTTACATAAAACCTCTGAAGATCTATATATTGTTAGGCTATGAAAATGGATGGCAAGAATGGGATGGAAGAGACACACATCGACACCATGCCTAACCCTTCTAGGGTAGGGTAGGTGCCTGAGCCCGAGCCTTTAGCTCATAAGACTGTCATTCCCATTAGCCCCCTTGGGGCGGGGATGACAGACCAGAGAGGCCTAGCTTGGGGCTAGGCCTGGGGACAGTTGGTCCCAAAGATGAGGAGGTACTTGTGCCTCCTCCCATGGGAGACTTAGGTCTCAGACACTCCCTAAAGAGGGAGCCAAGGCCGGGCCACCACTTGGAAAAGGCCCGGGCCGGGAGAATACCGGCTAATCTTTAATAATAATAAAGAGACACATCGACACAAGACTGTTATTCCCATTAGTTCCCTTGGGGCTGGGATGGCAGACCAGAGAGGCCTAGCTTGTGGCTAGGCCTGGGGACAGTTGGTCTCGATGATGGGGAGGTACTTGTCCCTCCTACCATGGGAGACTTAGGTCTCAGACACTCCCAAGACAGGGAGCCAAGGCCGGGCCACCACTTGGAAAAGGCCCGGGCCGGGAGAATGCCGGTGAATCTTTCACAATAATAAGTAAGAAAAACAGAGGTATGATAAAATAGAAGAGAGTATGGATTAGGATAGGAGAGAGAATAAGTACGGGTGTAGAGGATATGGAGGAGAAACGATATAAGTTAGAAAAATCAGTGAAAGAGGTAAAGGACAGAGAAGAATTTCATGTACAAAGAGTTAAACGTCAAACAACAACGAGTTTGTTATGTTGTCTTCACTAAGTAACAGATGTTTTAACAAACATTATGTTGTCTTCACTAAGTAACAGATGTTTTAACAAACATTATCTTGTCTTCACTAAGTAACAGATGTTTTAACAAACATTATCTTGTCTTCACTAAGTAACAGATGTTTTAACAAACATTATGCTGTCTTCACTAAGTAACAGATGTTTTAACAAACATTATGTTGTCTTCACTAAGTAACAGATGTTTTAACACACATTATGTTGTCTTCACTAAGTAACAGATGTTTTAACACACATTATGTTGTCTTCACTAAGTAACAGATGTTTTAACAAACATTATGTTGTCTTCACTAAGTAACAGATGTTTTAACAAACATTATGTTGTCTTCACTAAGTAACAGATGTTTTAACAAACATTATGTTGTCTTCACTAAGTAACAGATGTTTTAACAAACATTATGTTGTCTTCACTAAGTAACAGATGTTTTAACAAACATTATGTTGTCTTCACTAAGTAACAGATGTTTTAACAAACATTATGTTGTCTTCACTAAGTAACAGATGTTTTAACAAACATTATGTTGTCTTCACTAAGTAACAGATGTTTTAACAAACTTTATGTTGTCTTCACTAAGTAACAGATGTTTTAACAAACATTATCAGATGTGTCTTCACTAAGTAACAGATGTTTTAACAAACATTATGTTGTCTTTTCACTAAGTAACAGATGTTTAACAAACATTATCTTGTCTTCACTAAGTAACAGATGTTTTAACAAACATTATGTTGTCTTCACTAATTAACAGATGTTTTAACAAACATTATGTTGTCTTCACTAAGTAACAGATGTTTTAACAAACATTATGTTGTCTTCACTAAGTAACAGATGTTTTAACAAACATTATGTTGTCTTCACTAAGTAACAGATGTTTTAACAAACATTATGTTGTCTTCACTAAGTAACAGATGTTTTAACAAACATTATGTTGTCTTCACTAAGTAACAGATGTTTTAACAAACATTATGTTGTCTTCACTAAGTAACAGATGTTTTAACAAACATTATGTTGTCTTCACTAAGTAACAGATGTTTTAACAAACATTATGTTGTCTTCACTAAGTAACAGATGTTTTAACAAACATTATGTTGTCTTCACTAAGTAACAGATGTTTTAACAAACATTATGTTGTCTTCACTAAGTAACAGATGTTTTAACAAACATTATGTTGTCTTCACTAAGTAACAGATGTTTTAACAAACATTATGTTGTCTTCACTAAGTAACAGATGTTTTAACAAACATTATGTTGTCTTCACTAAGTAACAGATGTTTTAACAAACATTATGTTGTCTTCACTAAGTAACAGATGTTTTAACAAACATTATGTTGTCTTCACTAAGTAACAGATGTTTTAACAAACATTATGTTGTCTTCACTAAGTAACAGATGTTTTAACAAACATTATGTTGTCTTCACTAAGTAACAGATGTTTTAACAAACATTATGTTGTCTTCACTAAGTAACAGATGTTTTAACAAACATTATGTTGTCTTCACTAAGTAACAGATGTTTTAACAAACATTATCTTGTCTTCACTAAGTAACAGATGTTTTAACAAACATTATGTTGTCTTCACTAAGTAACAGATGTTTTAACAAACATTATGTTGTCTTCACTAAGTAACAGATGTTTTAACAAACATTATGTTGTCTTCACTAAGTAACAGATGTTTTAACAAACATTATCTTGTCTTCACTAAGTAACAGATGTTTTAACAAACATTATGTTGTCTTCACTAAGTAACAGATGTTTTAACAAACATTATGTTGTCTTCACTAAGTAACAGATGTTTTAACAAACATTATGTTGTCTTCACTAAGTAACAGATGTTTTAACAAACATTATCTTGTCTTCACTAAGTAACAGATGTTTTAACAAACATTATGTTGTCTTCACTAAGTAACAGATGTTTTAACAAACATTATGTTGTCTTCACTAAGTAACAGATGTTTTAACAAACATTATGTTGTCTTCACTAAGTAACAGATGTTTTAACAAACATTATCTTGTCTTCACTAAGTAACAGATGTTTTAACAAACATTATCTTGTCTTCACTAAGTAACAGATGTTTTAACAAACATTATGTTGTCTTCACTAAGTAACAGATGTTTTAACAAACATTATGTTGTCTTCACTAAGTAACAGATGTTTTAACAAACATTATGTTGTCTTCACTAAGTAACAGATGTTTTAACAAACATTATGTTGTCTTCACTAAGTAACAGATGTTTTAACAAACATTATGTTGTCTTCACTAAGTAACAGATGTTTTAACAAACATTATGTTGTCTTCACTAAGTAACAGATGTTTTAACAAACATTATCTTGTCTTCACTAAGTAACAGATGTTTTAACAAACATTATGTTGTCTTCACTAAGTAACAGATGTTTTAACAAACATTATGTTGTCTTCACTAAGTAACAGATGTTTTAACAAACATTATGTTGTCTTCACTAAGTAACAGATGTTTTAACAAACATTATGTTGTCTTCACTAAGTAACAGATGTTTTAACAAACATTATGTTGTCTTCACTAAGTAACAGATGTTTTAACAAACATTATGTTGTCTTCACTAAGTAACAGATGTTTTAACAAACATTATGTTGTCTTCACTAAGTAACAGATGTTTTAACAAACATTATCTTGTCTTCACTAAGTAACAGATGTTTTAACAAACATTATGTTGTCTTCACTAAGTAACAGATGTTTTAACAAACATTATGTTGTCTTCACTAAGTAACAGATGTTTTAACAAACATTATGTTGTCTTCACTAAGTAACAGATGTTTTAACAAACATTATGTTGTCTTCACTAAGTAACAGATGTTTTAACAAACATTATGTTGTCTTCACTAAGTAACAGATGTTTTAACAAACATTATCTTGTCTTCACTAAGTAACAGATGTTTTAACAAACATTATGTTGTCTTCACTAAGTAACAGATGTTTTAACAAACATTATCTTGTCTTCACTAAGTAACAGATGTTTTAACAAACATTATCTTGTCTTCACTAAGTAACAGATGTTTTAACAAACATTATCTTGTCTTCACTAAGTAACAGATGTTTTAACAAACATTATGTTGTCTTCACTAAGTAACAGATGTTTTAACAAACATTATGTTGTCTTCACTAAGTAACAGATGTTTTAACAAACATTATGTTGTCTTCACTAAGTAACAGATGTTTTAACAAACATTATCTTGTCTTCACTAAGTAACAGATGTTTTAACAAACATTATGTTGTCTTCACTAAGTAACAGATGTTTTAACAAACATTATGTTGTCTTCACTAAGTAACAGATGTTTTAACAAACATTATGTTGTCTTCACTAAGTAACAGATGTTTTAACAAACATTATGTTGTCTTCACTAAGTAACAGATGTTTTAACAAACATTATGTTGTCTTCACTAAGTAACAGATGTTTTAACAAACATTATGTTGTCTTCACTAAGTAACAGATGTTTTAACAAACATTATCTTGTCTTCACTAAGTAACAGATGTTTTAACAAACATTATGTTGTCTTCACTAAGTAACAGATGTTTTAACAAACATTATGTTGTCTTCACTAAGTAACAGATGTTTTAACAAACATTATCTTGTCTTCACTAAGTAACAGATGTTTTAACAAACATTATGTTGTCTTCACTAAGTAACAGATGTTTTAACAAACATTATGTTGTCTTCACTAAGTAACAGATGTTTTAACAAACATTATGTTGTCTTCACTAAGTAACAGATGTTTTAACAAACATTATCTTGTCTTCACTAAGTAACAGATGTTTTAACAAACATTATCTTGTCTTCACTAAGTAACAGATGTTTTAACAAACATTATGTTGTCTTCACTAAGTAACAGATGTTTTAAGAAACATTATCTTGTCTTCACTAAGTAACAGATGTTTTAACAAACATTATCTTGTCTTCACTAAGTAACAGATGTTTTAACAAACATTATCTTGTCTTCACTAAGTAACAGATGTTTTAACAAACATTATCTTGTCTTCACTAAGTAACAGATGTTTTAACAAACATTATGTTGTCTTCACTAAGTAACAGATGTTTTAACAAACATTATCTTGTCTTCACTAAGTAACAGATGTTTTAACAAACATTATCTTGTCTTCACTAAGTAACAGATGTTTTAACAAACATTATCTTGTCTTCACTAAGTAACAGATGTTTTAACAAACATTATGTTGTCTTCACTAAGTAACAGATGTTTTAACAAACATTATCTTGTCTTCACTAAGTAACAGATGTTTTAACAAACATTATCTTGTCTTCACTAAGTAACGGATGTTTTAACAAACATTATGTTGTCTTCACTAAGTAACAGATGTTTTAACAAACATTATCTTGTCTTCACTAAGTAACAGATGTTTTAACAAACATTATCTTGTCTTCACTAAGTAACAGATGTTTTAACAAACATTATCTTGTCTTCACTAAGTAACAGATGTTTTAACAAACATTATCTTGTCTTCACTAAGTAACAGATGTTTTAACAAACATTATGTTGTCTTCACTAAGTAACAGATGTTTTAACAAACATTATCTCGTCTTCACTAAGTAACAGATGTTTTAACAAACATTATCTTGTCTTCACTAAGTAACAGATGTTTTAACAAACATTATCTTGTCTTCACTAAGTAACAGATGTTTTAACAAACATTATCTTGTCTTCACTAAGTAACAGATGTTTTAACAAACATTATCTTGTCTTCACTAAGTAACAGATGTTTTAACAAACATTATCTTGTCTTCACTAAGTAACAGATGTTTTAACAAACATTATGTTGTCTTCACTAAGTAACAGATGTTTTAACAAACATTATCTTGTCTTCACTAAGTAACAGATGTTTTAACAAACATTATCTTGTCTTCACTAAGTAACAGATGTTTTAACAAACATTATCTTGTCTTCACTAAGTAACAGATGTTTTAACAAACATTATCTTGTCTTCACTAAGTAACAGATGTTTTAACAAACATTATCTTGTCTTCACTAAGTAACAGATGTTTTAACAAACATTATGTTGCCTTCACTAAGTAACAGATGTTTTAACAAACATTATGTTGTCTTCACTAAGTAACAGATGTTTTAACAAACATTATCTTGTCTTCACTAAGTAACAGATGTTTTAACAAACATTATCTTGTCTTCACTAAGTAACAGATGTTTTAACAAACATTATCTTGTCTTCACTAAGTAACAGATGTTTTAACAAACATTATCTTGTCTTCAGTAAGTAACAGATGTTTTAACAAACATTATCTTGTCTTCACTAAGTAACAGATGTTTTAACAAGTCTTCACTAAGTAAGAGATGTTTTAACAAACATTATCTTGTCTTCACTAAGTAACAGATGTTTTAACAAACATTATCTTGTCTTCAATAAGTAACAGATGTTTTAACAAACATTATCTTGTCTTCACTAAGTAACAGATGTTTTAACAAACATTATCTTGTCTTCACTAAGTAACAGATGTTTTAACAAACATTATGTTGTCTTCACTAAGTAACAGATGTTTTAACAAACATTATCTTGTCTTCACTAAGTAACAGATGTTTTAACAAACATTATCTTGTCTTCACTAAGTAACAGATGTTTTAACAAGCATTATCTTGTCTTCACTAAGTAACAGATGTTTTAACAAACATTATATTGAATCTATAATAAACATTGTTGGAATTAAATATCTAACAGTAAAAATAATTTACAATTTATTTTCTTTCAGCTTCTCTCTAGAAGAATATTTGGAAGTGTAAGTATTAACTTTGTGAATATTTATGTTCAAAAATAAGATAATTCTGTATTAACATTTATATTATAAATCCACCAGAGTTCTTATTTACTTCTTAGTCCAATATAAATGTTCTTATTTACTTCTTAGTCCAATATAAATGTTCTTATTTACTTCTTAGTCCAATATAAATGTTCTTATTTACTTCTTAGTCCAATATAAATGTTCTTATTTACTTCTTAGTCCAATATAAATGTTCTTATTTACTTCTTAGTCCAATATAAATGTTCTTATTAACTTCTTAGTCCAATATAAATGTTCTTATTAACTTCTTAGTCCAATATAAATGTTCTTATTTAATTCTTAGTCCAATATAAATGTTCTTATTTACTTCTTGGTCCAATATAAATGTTCTTATTTAATTCTTAGTCCAATAGTCCAATATAAATGTTCTTATTTACTTCTTAGTCCAATATAAATGTTCTTATTTACTTCTTAGTCCAATATAAATGTTCTTATTAACTTCTTAGTCCAATATAAATGTTCTTATTTACTTCTTACTCCAATATAAATGTTCTTATTTACTTCTTAGTCCAATATAAATGTTCGTATTTACTTCTTAGTCCAATATAAATGTTCTTATTAACTTCTTAGTCCAATATAAATGTTCTTATTAACTTCTTAGTCCAATATAAATGTTCTTATTTACTTCTTAGTCCAATATAAATGTTCTTATTTACTTCTTAGTCCAATATAAATGTTCTTATTTACTTCTCAGTCCAATATGAATGTTCTTATTTACTTCTTGGTCCCACATAAATGTTCTTATTTACTTCTTAGTCCAATATAAATGATCTTATTTACTTCTTGGTCCAATATAAATGTTCTTATTTACTTCTTAGTCCAATATAAATGTTCTTATTTACTTCTAAGTCCAATATAAATGTTCTTATTTACTTCTTAGTCCAATATAAATGTTCTTATTTAATTCTTGGTCCAATATAAATGTTCTTATTTACTTCTTGATCCAATATAAATGTTCTTATTTACTTCTTAGTCCAATATAAATGTTCTTATTAACTTCTTAGTCCAATATAAATGTTCTTATTTACTTCTTTGTCCAATATAAATGTTCTTATTTACTTCTTAGTCCAATATAAATGTTCTTATTTACTTCTTAGTCCAATATAAATGTTCTTATTTACTTCTTAGTCCAATATAAATGTTCTTATTGACTTCTTAGTCCAATATAAATGTTCTTATTTACTTCTTGATCCAATATAAATGTTCTTATTTACTTCTTAGTCCAATATAAATGTTCTTATTTACTTCTTAGTCCAATATAAATGTTCTTATTTACTTCTTAGTCCAATATAAATGTTCTTATTTACTTCTTAGTCCAATATAAATGTTCTTATTTAATTCTTAGTCCAATATAAATGTTCTTATTTACTTCTTAGTCCAACATAAATGTTATTTACATCTTGATCCAATATAAATGTTCTTATTTACTTCTTAGTCCCACATAAATGTTCTTATTTACTTCTTAGTCCAATATAAATGTTCTTATTTACTTCTTAGTCCAATATAAATGTTCTTATTTACTTCTTAGTCCAATATAAATGTTCTTATTTACTTCTTAGTCCAATATAAATGTTCTTATTTACTTCTTAGTCCAATATAAATGTTCTTATTTACTTCTTACTCCAACATAAATGTTCTTATTTACTTCTTGGTCCAATATAAATGTTATTATTTACTTCTTAGTCCAATATAAATGTTCTTATTTACTTCTTAGTCCAATATAAATGTACTTATTTACTTCTTAATCCAATATAAATGTTCTTATTTACTTCTTGGTCCAATATAAATTTTCTTATTTACTTCTTAGTCCAATATAAATGTTCTTATTTACTTCTTGGTCCAATATAAATGTTCTTATTTACTTCTTAGTCCAATATAAATGTTCTTATTTACTTCTTAGTCCAATATAAATGTTCTTATTTACTTCTTAATCCAATATAAATGTTCTTATTTACTTCTTAGTCCAATATAAATGTTCTTATTTACTTCTTAGTCCAATATAAATGTTCTTATTTACTTCTTAGTCCAATATAAATGTTCTTATTTACTTCTTAGTCCAATATAAATGTTCTTATTTACTTCTTAGTCCAATATAAATGTTCTTATTTACTTCTTGGTCCAATATAAATGTTCTTATTTACTTCTTGGTCCCACATAAATGTTCTTATTTACTTCTTTGTCCAATATAAATGTTCTTATTTACTTCTTTGTCCAATATAAATGTTCTTATTTACTTCTTGGTCTAATATAAATGTTCTTATTTACTTCTTTGTCTAATATAAATGTTCTTATTTACTTCTTGGTTCCACATAAATGTTCTTATTTACTTCTTTGTCCAATATAAATGTTCTTATTTACTTCTTGGTTCCACATAAATGTTCTTATTTACTTCTTGGTCCAATATAAATGTTCTTATTTACTTCTTTGTCTAATATAAATGTTCTTATTTACTTCTTGGTCTAATATAAATGTTCTTATTTACTTCTTTGTTCCACATAAATGTTCTTATTTACTTCTTGGTCCCACATAAATGTTCTTATTTACTTCTTGGTCCAAGATAAATGTTCTTATTTACTTCTTTGTCCAATATAAATGTTCTTATTTACTTCTTGGTTCCACATAAATGTTCTTATTTACTTCTTAGTCCAATATAAATGTTCTTATTTACTTCTTGGTCCAATATAAATGTTCTTATTTACTTCTTTGTCCAATATAAATGTTCTTATTTACTTCTTAGTCCAATATAAATGTTCTTATTTACTTCTTAGTCCAATATAAATGTTCTTATTTACTTCTTAGTCCAATATAAATGTTCTTATTAACTTCTTAGTCCAATATAAATGTTCTTATTAACTTCTTAGTCCAATATAAATGTTCTTATTTACTTCTTGGTCCAATATAAATGTTCTTATTTACTTCTTTGTCCAATATAAATGTTCTTATTTAATTCTTGATCCAATATAAATGTTCTTATTTACTTCTTAGTCGAATATAAATGTTCTTATTTACTTCTTAATCCCTCATAAATGTTCTTATTAACTTCTTAGTCCAATATAAATGTTCTTATTTACTTCTTTGTCCAATATAAATGTTCTTATTTACTTCTTAGTCCAATATAAATGATCTTATTTACTTCTTTGTCCAATATAAATGTTCTTATTTACATCTTAGTCCAATATAAATGTTATTATTTACTTCTTAGTCCCTCATAAATGTTCTTATTTACTTCTTGGTCCCTCATAAATGTTCTTATTTACTTCTTGTTCCAATATAAATGTTCTTATTTACTTCTTTGTCCAATGTAAATGTTCTTATTTACTTCTTGATCCCTCATAAATGTTCTTATTTACTTCTTTGTCCAATGTAAATGTTCTTATTTACTTCTTGATCCCTCATAAATGTTCTTATTTACTTCTTGGTTCTGCATAAATGTTCTTTTTTACTTCTTTGTCCAATGTAAATGTTCTTATTTACTTCTTAGTCCAATATAAATTTTGTTATATACTTCTTAGTCCAATATAAATGTTCTTATTTACTTCTTGGTCCAATATATATGTTCTTATTTACTTCTTAGTCAATCATAAATGTTCTTATTTACTTCTTGGTCCCTCTTAAATGTTCTTATTTACTTCTTGGTCTAATATAAATGTTCTTATTTACATCTTTGTCTCTCATAAATGTTCTTATTTACTTCTTGGTCCAATATAAATGTTCTTATTTACTTCTTAGTCCAATATAAATGTTCTTATTTACTTCTTGGTCCAATATAAATGTTCTTATTTACTTCTTAGTCCAATATAAATGTTCTTATTTACTTCTTGGTTCCACATAAATGTTCTTATTTACTTCTTAGTCCAATATAAATGTTCTTATTTACTTCTTGGTTCCACATAAATATTCTTATTTACTTCTTAGTCCAATATAAATGTTCTTATTTACTTCTTAGTCAAATATAAATGTTCTTATTTACTTCTTGGTCCAATATAAATGTTCTTATTTGCTTCTTAGTCCAATATAAATGTTCTTATTTACTTCTTGGTCCCACATGAATGTTCTTATTTACTTCTTGGTCCCACATAAATGTTCTTATTTACTTCTTGGTCCCACATAAATGTTCTTATTTATTTCTTGGTCCCACATAAATGTTCTTATTTACTTCTTGGTCCCACATATATGTTCTTATTTACTTCTTGGTCCCACATAAATGTTCTTATTTACTTCTTAGTCCAATATAAATGTTCTTATTTACTTCTTGGTTCCACATAAATGTTCTTATTTACTTCTTAGTCCAATACAAATGTTCTTATTTACTTCTTGGTCCAATATAAATGTTCTTATTTATTTCTTAGTCCAATATAAATGTTCTTATTTACTTCTTGGTCCAATATAAATGTTCTTATTTACTTCTTGGTCCCACATAAATGTTCTTATTTACTTCTTGGTCCCACATAAATGTTCTTATTTACTTCTTGGTCCCACATAAATGTTCTTATTTACTTCTTAGTCCAATATAAATGTTCTTATTTACTTCTTGGTCCAATATAAATGTTCTTATTTACTTCTTAGTCCAATATAAATGTTCTTATTTACTTCTTAGTCCAATATAAATGTTCTTATTTACTTCTTGGTCCAATATAAATGTTCTTATTTACTTCTTGGTCCAATGTAAATGTTCTTATTTACTTCTTAGTCCAATATAAATGTTCTTATTTACTTCTTGGTCCAATATAAATGTTCTTATTTACTTCTTAGTCCAATATAAATTGTCTTATTTACTTCTTAGTCCAATATAAATGTTCTTATTTACTTCTTAATCCAATATAAATGTTCTTATTTACTTCTTAGTCCAATATAAATGTTCTTATTTACTTCTTAGTCCAATATAAATGTTCTTATTTACTTCTTAGTCCAATATAAATGTTCTTATTTACTTCTTAGTCCAATATAAATGTTCTTATTTACTTCTTGGTCCAATATAAATGTTCTTATTTACTTCTTGGTCCCACATAAATGTTCTTATTTACTTCTTGGTCCAATATAAATGTTCTTATTTACTTCTTTGTCCAATATAAATGTTCTTATTTACTTCTTGGTCTTATATAAATGTTCTTATTTACTTCTTTGTCTAATATAAATGTTCTTATTTACTTCTTGGTTCCACATAAATGTTCTTATTTACTTCTTTGTCCAATATAAATGTTCTTATTTACTTCTTGGTTCCACATAAATGTTCTTATTTACTTCTTGGTCCAATATAAATGTTCTTATTTACTTCTTTGTCTAATATAAATGTTCGTATTTACTTCTTTTTCTAATATAAATGTTCTTATTTACTTCTTTGTTCCACATAAATGTTCTTATTTACTTCTTAGTCCAATATAAATGTTCCTATTTACTTCTTGGTCCCACATAAATGTTCTTATTTACTTCTTGGTCCAATATAAATGTTCTTATTTACTTCTTTGTCCAATATAAATGTTCTTATTTACTTCTTGGTTCCACATAAATGTTCTTATTTACTTCTTAGTCCAATATAAATGTTCTTATTTACTTCTTGGTCCAATATAAATGTTCTTATTTACTTCTTTGTCCAATATAAATGTTCTTATTTACTTCTTAGTCCAATATAAATGTTCTTATTTACTTCTTAGTCCAATATAAATGTTCTTATTTACTTCTTAGTCCAATATAAATGTTCTTATTAACTTCTTTGTCCAATATAAATGTTCTTATTAACTTCTTAGTCCAATATAAATGTTTTTATTTACTTCTTTGTCCAATATAAATGTTCTTATTTACTTCTTTGTCCAATATAAATGTTCTTATTTAATTCTTGATCCAATATAAATGTTCTTATTTACTTCTTAGTCCAATATAAATGTTCTTATTTGCTTCTTAGTCCCTCATAAATGTTCTTATTTACTTCTTAGTCCAATATAAATGTTCTTATTTACTTCTTTGTCCAATATAAATGTTCTTATTTACTTCTTAGTCCAATATAAATGATCTTATTTACTTCTTAGTCCAATATAAATGTTCTTATTTACTTCTTAGTCCAATATAAATGTTCTTATTTACTTCTTGGTCCAATATAAATGTTCTTATTTACTTCTTGGTCCCACATAAATGTTCTTATTTACTTCTTGGTCCAATATAAATGTTTTTATTTACTTCTTTGTCCAATATAAATGTTCTTATTTACTTCTTGGTCTAATATAAATGTTCTTATTTACTTCTTTGTCTAATATAAATGTTCTTATTTACTTCTTGGATCCACATAAATGTTCTTATTTACTTCTTTGTCCAATATAAATGTTCTTATTTACTTCTTGGTTCCACATAAATGTTCTTATTTACTTCTTGGTCCAATATAAATGTTCTTATTTACTTCTTTGTCCAATATAAATGTTCTTATTTACTTCTTGTTTCCACATAAATGTTCTTATTTACTTCTTAGTCCAATATAAATGTTCTTATTTACTTCTTGGTCCAATATAAATGTTCTTATTTACTTCTTTGTCCAATATAAATGTTCTTATTTACTTCTTAGTCCAATATAAATGTTCTTATTTACTTCTTAGTCCAATACAAATGTTCTTATTTACTTCTTAGTCCAATATAAATGTTCTTATTAACTTCTTAGTCCAATATAAATGTTCTTATTAACTTCTTAGTCCAATATAAATGTTTTTATTTACTTCTTGGTCCAATATAAATGTTCTTATTTACTTCTTTGTCCAATATAAATGTTCTTATTTAATTCTTGATCCAATATAAATGTTCTTATTTACTTCTTAGTCCAATATAAATGTTCTTATTTACTTCTTAGTCCCTCATAAATGTTCTTATTTACTTCTTAGTCCAATATAAATGTTCTTATTTACTTCTTTGTCCAATATAAATGTTCTTATTTACTTCTTAGTCCAATATAAATGATCTTATTTACTTCTTTGTCCAATATAAATGTTCTTATTAACTTCTTAGTCCAATATAAATGTTCTTATTTACTTCTTAGTCCAATATAAATGTTCTTATTTACTTCTTGGTCCCTCATAAATGTTCTTATTTACTTCTTGGTCCAATATAAATGTTCTTATTTACTTCTTTGTCCAATATAAATGTTCTTATTTACTTCTTAGTCCCTCATAAATGTTCTTATTTACTTCTTGGTTCCACATAAATGTTCTTATTTACTTCTTGATCCCTCATAAATGTTCTTATTTACTTCTTTGTCCAATGTAAATGTTCTTATTTACTTCTTGATCCCTCATAAATGTTCTTATTTACTTCTTGGTTCCACATAAATGTTCTTATTTACTTCTTTGTCCAATGTAAATGTTCTTATTTACTTCTTGGTCCAATATATATGTTCTTATTTACTTCTTGGTCCCTCTTAAATGTTCTTATTTACTTCTTGGTCTAATATAAATGTTCTTATTTACTTCTTTGTCCAATATAAATGTTCTTATTTACTTCTTGGTCCAATATAAATGTTCTTATTTACTTCTTGGTCCAATATATATTTTCTTATTTACTTCTTGGTCCCTCTTAAATGTTCTTATTTACTTCTTGGTCTAATATAAATGTTCTTATTTACTTTTTTGTCCCTCATAAATGTTCTTATTTACTTCTTGGTCCAATATAAATGTTCTTATTTACTTCTTAGTCCAATATAAATGTTCTTATTTACTTCTTGGTCCAATATATATGTTCTTATTTACTTCTTGGTCCCTCTTAAATGTTCTTATTTACTTCTTGATCTAATATAAATGTTCTTACTTACTTCTTTGTCCCTCATAAATGTTCTTATTTACTTCTTGGTCCAATATAAATGTTCTTATTTACTTCTTAGTCCAATATAAATGTTCTTATTTACTTCTTGGTCCAATATAAATGTTCTTATTTACTTCTTAGTCCAATATAAATGTTCTTATTTACTTCTTGGTTCCACATAAATGTTCTTATTTACTTCTTAGTCCAATATAAATGTTCTTATTTACTTCTTAGTCCAATATAAATGTTCTTATTTACTTCTTGGTCCAATATACATGTTCTTATTTACTTCTTTGTTCCACATAAATATTCTTATTTACTTCTTAGTCCAATATAAATGTTCTTATTTACTTCTTTGTTCCACATAAATGTTCTTATTTACTTCTTAGTCCAATATAAATGTTCTTATTTACTTCTTAGTCCAATATAAATGTTCTTATTTACTTCTTGGTCCAATATAAATGTTCTTATTTACTTCTTGGTCCAATATAAATGTTCTTATTTACTTCTTAGTCCAATATAAATGTTCTTATTAACTTCTTAGTCCAATATAAATGTTTTTATTTACTTCTTGGTCCCACATAAATGTTCTTATTTACTTCTTGGTCCAATATAAATGTTCTTATTTACTTCTTGGTCCAATATAAATGTTCTTATTTACTTCTTGGTCCCACATAAATGTTCTTATTTACTTCTTGGTCCCACATAAATGTTCTTATTTACTTCTTGGTCCCACATAAATGTTCTTATTTACTTCTTTGTCCCACATAAATGTTCTTATTTACTTCTTGGTCCCACATAAATGTTCTTATTTACTTCTTGGTCCAATATAAATGTTCTTATTTACTTCTTGGTCCAATATAAATGTTCTTATTTACTTCTTGGTCCCACATAAATGTTCTTATTTACTTCTTGGTCCCACATAAATATTCTTATTTACTTCTTGGTCCAATATTAATGTTCTTATTTACTTCTTGGTCCCACATAAATGTTCTTATTTACTTCTTGGTCCCACATAAATGTTCTTATTTACTTCTTGGTCCCACATAAATGTTCTTATTTACTTCTTGGTCCCACATAAATGTTCTTATTTACTTCTTGGTCAACATAAATGTTCTTATTTACTTCTTGGTCCCACATAAATGTTCTTATTTACTTCTTGGTCCCACATAAATGACACTCAAATTATTGGCGACTGATAATTATTATATATTTTATTATTAGTTTCATGTTGATATATCCTCGACACTTATTAAATAAATGACATTTTCAATGTTATTTAGACACTTCTTGAAGTACATTGTAGTGTTATCTTAATTACTTGACAGTGTATATTACTAAGGTAATCACACCTGCAGATGGACACACTGATGCTGGCACCAGTGGGAGGTAACATCTTGGCAAGACATTTATCAGTCGCTTCACAAAATATTACTTCTGTCTCTTGTTGATATATCCTCGACACCTAATTATATGACACATTATCACTGTTATTCAGACACTTCAAGAAGTACATTCCAGTGTTAACTTAATTACTAGACGATGGATATTACTTATTTAATCCGCAGATGGACACACTGATGCTGGCACCAGTGGGAGGTAACATCTTGGCAAGACATTTGTGTCCTAACATCCCACTAGCAGTACGTTTAGTGGTTTTAGAGGAACATAATGACAAGGTAAGTATAATGTTCTCTAACAAAATACTTACTGATCATTATTTATTTAATATTTTTGGACATATCACATCTGATATTCTTTCTTATCAAATCACTTGTACATATTTACTAAATAATGACTGTTTTTGTTAATGTTTGGATGATTGTTATTGTAGGAAGGTAAAAGGAGGTGTAGAGGAGTGTTGAAGGAAGCCAGACTGGTTGATGGTGGTAACTATGTGCTGAGTACTGTAGGATGCTTGTACCAAGGTCACCTACTTCATGCACCTTCCCTCCTACGTCCTATAACATCTTTGAAAGGCAGGATGCTTAAGATTGAATTCACTAAGGTAATGTTACACATAAACATTAAGAATTCTTGGGTCACATTGTCACTCCTAGAGGAGTTATATCTGACCACATGCCCACACTTATTCCAGATCCTAACAAGTGAGGGATATTTTCTCACAGCTACGCACCATGCCAACATCCCTCCCACGTCTCTTTATTCACCACCTTTTCTACCCTCCATCAACACCCATGATGCCACTTCCTTCAAGCAATCAAGTTTACATATTATAGGATATTGTGGGGTTTACATATTATTAAATATTAATTACAGAGAGGGCCACTATCACACCTAGCATGACAAGGCATTTCAGGCAGACTAAGATTAATCCAAACTCTATATTGGCACAGATTGTGGAGCATGTTGGTATTAAGGCTAAATAACTGCATTACAGTTCGTAAATTTAGCAATGTGAATGATTTTTGTCTTGGTACAGTACATAGTTTCTCAGGCAAACTTATGACTAGTTTAAGATTCATTAGGTAATTAATATTTGTATTACATATTTCTATGTTTTTAGTTAATTTGGTGAGTGTAAATGTGAATTGTGGGAAATCACAGATATCGAGGGGAGGTGCAGCATCCCTTCTCAACAACCAGCCCTTACCCCCCTCACCCCTCAGCCCTCACCTCTGTTACCAGCTCTTGCACTGACACATGGACAAGAGTTAGGAGAACACCATCCATGAACCAAGAGAATAATAACAGAGGAAGCTCATGTATTACAACCCAGGAGTCCCAAAGGCCTGTTATCCTGGGTGTAAAGGGAGCAAAATAAACACAGCAGAAAACTTTTGACTTGTATTATCCTTCACCAATTTAGAACAGAAGTATGTACACTATATACACTATCTACAACAATAGGTATTAGTGCACTCCACGGTAAGCAAGGCAGAATAGAAGCCACTAGAGAGCAGACCGTGCTTCAACCAGCTCTAGAATGGAAATGACAAGGGCAGACAGGAGAGTGGTACCCACATAACCTCTGCAATTGCCAAAACCATCTTCTCATTGGCTGGAGCCTGGGTACTGATTGAATGACGGGGCCCCATCATCAACCCTTAGTACCTGGATCGCCGAATAAAGGTTACGTACTCTTTGCATGCCGCATCAAGTGATAACAATCCGTTATTCCCAGTAGGATATTAAATAAGAGAGGACAGACGAACTGTCAAGGGGAACGCCATCCGCCTGAACAAAAAGAATGGAAAAATAAATACATGAGGAGCAATAAGAGGATAATTTCTAAGGCTTTTAATTAAAATTAAATAAAAATTGGCCGTTTTGGTTCTGGTATGATGTTAGGTCAGGAGTATATAATGCCCAGGATGGTCTTCTGATGTTATGAAGAAATGGTGTAGGTTATCCTGGGTGGAGATGCTCCTCCGATGTTCAGGAAAATCCTGTCACCATTTGGTTGCAGCACCTCAATTAAGATTTGAAAGGTGAGGAGTCGTAATGTCCCACTGTGTTCCGTAGACAGGGAACTTGCTCCAATTCACCAGCGTCTTCCCTGGTTGACCAGGCCAGCAGCAGAGGTGACGAAGAAAATAACACTGGTTACGTAAGAGTTAGGTAAGTATAACAATGAAGAAAGACAAAGGGTGGTATTCAATTTCAGTATCATTACTGGTAACCAGGAAAATCAGGAACCATGAGCAGAAATACTCCTGGTAGATCACCTTACCTAAGGTTAATACTACCAGGAGTAGAAATTAAAGCGAATCAGACCCCAGGAACTGGAGTTCAGCCTCAGCCCACTAGATGGCAGTTCGGGCAGTAACACGTTAATGGTTCCTGGGTGTCTGAGCAACCATAACCAGATAAATTACTGGTTTTTCCCCTCACTGGAACCAAGGAAGACGGATGAGTAGCTCATCGTCTGTGGAGTTAAGCAGAAGAAGTGTAGATTTGCTGATTGACTACATGATAAGTATACTCAGAACTGGGGGATCCAATGATGAACAACCCACCGCTAAACAATAGATCACTCAGGAACATATGTATAACAGGACGACGTTGGACATGATAGCACAAGCAGCTGGAAGAGCCAGCGTGGACAGTGTAAAAATATTGACCTAGGGAGACTTCAATCATAGGGAAATGGACTGGGAAAATTTTTAGCATTATGGGTGACCTGAACATTGTAAGCACAACTATAAGATGGTATGTGATGACCATGTTTTCGATTCAAGTGATTTTGATGTAAGGGACCTGGAATATCAGAGTCCTCTTGCTGCTAGTGACTGCTATTTTCAGAACGTGGAGAGGAAGTGATGTGGAGAGGAAAACTGAAGGTGAGCGAGATAAATCTGGTTTCAACAGAGAATGTGATGCCATGTGACAATAACCTAAGTAAAGTGCCATAAGAGAGAAAGCTAGACAGACATGCAGTGTAAGAAATGATCAAGTATGCAGCTGAATATTGACTAGAAGAATAAAATCATAGCCAGATAGACACACAGCAGAATGAATCCAAGATTTACACAGAGGTGCAGAGAGGCTACAGTAAAAGCAGAAGATAATGGAAGACATAGAAAACACAGAAACCCAGAGAACATGGAAGTAAACAGAAGAGTCAAATATAAAAATGCATGGAGACGATAAAAGTTTGAACGACAATTTTAGCTAAGTTCACGTGTGTTAGCTTCAGAACGACGACAAATATGAAAAAGCCTGAACAAATAAGGAAAAATTCTCTAGGAATAACCAGGTAACCAGGAACTCAGCGAGGAACTTAACAAAAGATATAAGGAAGAATTTACAGTGGAATCACAAACAATTTATGTGAGTTAAATAAGTGGTATTCCAGCAATGGACAGTTCAAACAACAGGAGAGATAAAGAAATTGTTGAGGAAGCTGCTGACTTTGAAGACAATGGAACCAGACAGCATCCCTCTGTGGGTTCTATGAGAGGGAGCACAGGAACCACGTGATCTACTAGCACAGGAACCACGTGATCTGCTAGCACAGGAACCACGTGATCTACTAGCACAGGAACCACGTGATCTACTAGCACAGGAACCACATCATCTACTACCAGTGATACCTAATAATTCAGTTGAAAAAATGACAGCTACCAAAGTCTGGAAAATGGAAAAAGTTGACCAAATATTTTAAAAATGGGAACAAACAAGTGGCGTTGAACTACAGACCATTGTCACCCTCATGCAGAGTATGACAGGAGCTGAGTCTCGACCCCTGCAACCACAATTAGGTGAATACAGGATAGGAAGAATATCAGGATAAGATCAGTGGAACACTTACAAAGAAGTGAATTTAAGACAAGAGAGAACATGTTGATAAATCCTATTTAACAAATCTGCCAGAGTTACATAACAAGATAACTAAATGAAGATAATAGTATGAGCATCAGGCAGGAAAATAATCATAGTGAATTGTCTAATACTTAATAAGAAGTAAATATGGAGTTATCTTCTTATAGTTGTCAGAATGGGCGAGTGTGACGAGTGGGTCTCCACAATCATCAGTACCTGGACCAGTACTGGTACTGGTCCAGGTATAAATGTGTCCCATTTCTCAGATGATGAGAAACTAATTAGAAAAATACAAACAGTAGTAAAACAAGAAATGATACATATCGATCTGGAACAGCTAAAGTAAGTGACTGATAGATGGCTATTAGAAGTTAACCCAAGCAAATGCAGAGTTATGAAAACAGAGAGAAGGAAAAGACAGCCACAGTAAAGTGCAAACTCTGATAACAAAAGCTGTAAACCTTCTTGACAGACGACCTTGTGGTAAGCATATTCCAAAACATTTAGTCAGAAGCTCTCAACCCAACAACTTCTGTAACAAATGAGAGGCTGACAGATTTAAGGGAAGATTTCAGGAATCTCTACAAGGAGAAACTCATGACTCTAGACTCAGCATCTGTCAAGCTCATCTCGGAGTACACAGAGCAGTTGACAAAACATGAAAAAAAATCTGAAAAAATGCAAAGATTTGCAACGAAACTAATCCTAGAGCTGAGGGTAATAGCTATGAGGAGAGGTCAAATGAGCTAAGACTAATGACAGGGGACAGAAAAACTACAACAGACATGATGTACAAAATAGAGAAAGTGACAGAGTAGACAGTTCGACCTTGTGTGAGGAACATGAACCATAGTTAAAAATTACAGACGTTTCACAGTGACGTTAGGAATCACTTCTTCAGCGTTACAGTGGTCAAGAAGTGGAATGACTTAGATAGGGAAGTGGTAGAGGCAGGATCCATGCACAGTTTTAAGAACAGGTATGATAGGGCTCATGCAGCTTAGAGTGAGAGTGATCCCAGTAGCAGCCAGTAGAGGTGAGACAAGGAGCTGAGAGTCGACCCCAGCAACAAGCGAAATATTCACAAACACTAATCCTTGGACCTGAGATCAGTGTTTGTGAATATTTTGCCTGTTCTGCTAGTACTAAACATTGTAAAAATCTCTCGTCGGTCGATGCAGGGGATGAGATGAAAAGCTGAAAGCCACATGTCTGAAAGCTGGCTTCCTTGGACCAAAACGCTTAGCGTTAGCTGGGCGCCAAGGTATTAAACCAGCTTTCCTTGTTCAAGGTTAGTAGGTTCGAGTCTCCATTGATCTGAGATTAGTGCTTGAGAATATTTCGTCAGTTCTGCAACTTCTAAACATATAAATATATATATATATATATATATATATATATATATATATATATATATATATATATATATATATATATATATATATATATATATATTATATATATATATATATATATATATATATATATATATATATATATATATATATATATATATATATATATATATATATATATACATGTATTATTTATTATCACACTGGCCGATTCCCACCAAGGCAGGGTGGCCCGAAAAAGAAAAACTTTCACCATCATTCACTCCATCACTGTCTTGCCAGAAGGGTGCTTTACACTACAGTTTTTAAACTGCAACATTAACACCCCTCCTTCAGAGTGCAGGCACTGTACTTCCCATCTCCAGGACTCAAGTCCGGCCTGCCGGTTTCCCTGAACCCCTTTATAAATGTTACTTTGCTCACACTCCATCAGCACGTCAAGTATTAAAAACCATTCGTCTCCATTCACTCCTATCAAACACGCTCACGTACGCCTGCTGGAAGTCCAAGCCCCTAGCACACAAAACCTCCTTTACCCCCTCCCTCCAACCTTTCCTAGGGCGACCCCTACCCCGCCTTCCTTCCACTACAGACTGATACACTCTTGAAGTCATTCTGTTTCGCTCCATTCTCTCTACATATCCGAACCACCTCAACAACCCTTCCTCAGCCCTCTGGACAACAGTTTTGGCAATCCCGCACCTCCTCCTAACTTCCAAACTACGAATTCTCTGCATTATATTCACACCACACATTGCCCTCAGACATGACATCTCCACTGCCTCCAGCCTTCTCCTCGCTGCAACATTCATCACCCATGCTTCACACCCATATAAGAGCGTTGGCAAAACTATACTCTCATACATTCCCCACTTTGCCTCCAAGGACAAAGTTCTTTGTCTCCACAGACTCCTAAGTGCACCACTCACCCTTTTCCCCTCATCAATTCTATGATTCACCTCATCCTTCATAGACCCATCCGCTGACACGTCCACTCCCAAATATCTGAATACATTCACCTCCTCCATACTCTCTCCCTCCAATCTGATATCCAATCTTTCATCACATAATTTTTTTGTTATCCTCATAACCTTACTCTTTCCTGTATCCACCAATCTCTGCAACTTCTCTTCAGAATCTCCCAAGAGCACAGTGTCATCAGCAAAGAGCAACTGTGACAACTCCCACTTTATGTGTGATTCTTTATCTTTTAACTCCACGCCTCTTGTCAAGACCCTCGCATTTACTTCTCTTACAACCCCATCTATAAATATATTAAACAACCACGGTGACATCACACACCCTTGTCTAAGGCCTACTTTTACTGGGAAATAATTTCCCTCTTTCCTACATACTCTAACTTGAGCCTCACTATCCTCGTAAAAACTCTTCACTGCTTTCAGTAACCTACCTCCTACACCATACACCTGCAACATCTGCCACATTGCCCCTCTATCCACCCTGTCATACGCCTTTTCCAAATCCATAAATGCCACAAAGACCTCTTTAGCCTTATCTAAATACTGTTCACTTATATGTTTCACTGTAAACACCTGGTCCACACACCCCCTACCTTTCCTAAGGCCTCCTTGTTCATCTGCTATCCTATTCTATGCTATGCTATCCTGTATATATATATATTTATATATATATACATTTATATATATATATATATATATATATATATATATATATATATATATATGTATATATGTATATATTATATATATATATATGTATATATTATATATATATATATGTGTGTGTGTGCGTGTGTGTGTGTGTGTGTGTGTGTGTGTGTGTGTGTGTGTTTGTGTGTTGTGTGTGTGTGTGTGTGTGTGTGTGTGTGTGTGTGTATACTCACCTATTTGTGGTTGCAGGGGTAGATTCATAGCTCCTGGCCCAGCCTCTTCACTGATTGCTACTAGGTCCTCTCTCTCCCTGCTCCATGAGCTTTATCATACCTCGCCTTAAAACTATGTATGGTTCCCGCCTCCACTCCGTCACTTTCTAGGCTATTCCACGGCCTGACTACTCTATGACTGAAGAAATACTTCCTAACATCCCTTTGATTCATCTGAGTCTTCAACTTCCAATTGTGACCTCTTGTTTCTGTGTCCCATCTCTGGAACATCCCGTCTTTGTCCACCTTGTCTATTCCGTGCAGTATTTTATATGTCGTTATCATGTCTCCCCTGACCCTCCTGTCCTCCAGTATCGTCAGGCCGATTTCCCTCAACCTTTCTTCGTAGGACAATCCCCTTAGCTCTGGGACTAGTCTTGTTGCAAACCTTTGAACTTTCCCTAATTTCTTGACGTGCTTGACCATGTATGGATTCCAAACTGGTGCTGCATACTCCAGTATGGGTCTGACGTAAATGGTATACAGAGTCTTGAACGATTCCTTACTGAGGTATCGGAATGGTATCCGTAGGTTTGCCAGGCGCCCGTATGCTGCAGCAGTTATCTGCTTGATGTGCGCCTCAGGAGATATGTTCTGTGTTATGCTCACCCCTATATCTTTTTCCTTGAGTGAGGTTTGCAGTCTTTGGCCATCTAGACTATATTGTGTCTGCGGTCTTCTTTGCCCTTCCCCAATCTTCATGACTTTGCATTTGGCAGGATTAAACACAATTAGCCAGTTGCTGGACCAGGCTTGTAGCCTGTCCAGGTCTCTTTGTAGTCCTGCCCTTCCGTTATGTCATTCACATATACCAAAAACAGCACAGGTCCTAGGACTGACCCCTGTGGAACCCCGCTTGTCACAGGCGCCCACTCTGACACCTCGTCACGTACCATGACTCGTTGTTGCCTCCCTGTCAGGTATTCTGTGATCCATTGGAGTGCCTTTCCTGTTATGTGTGTGTGTGTGTGTACTCACCTAGTTGTACTCACCTAGTTGAGGTTGCGGGGGTCGAGTCCGAGCTCCTGGCCCCGCCTCTTCACTGATCGCTACTAGGTCACTCTCCCTGAGCCGTGAGCTTTATCATACCTCTGCTTAAATATATGTATGGATCCTGCTTCCACTACATCGCTTCCCAAACTATTCCACTTACTGACTACTCTGTGGCCGAAGAAATACTTCCTAACATCCCTGTGATTCATCTGTGTCTTCAGCTTCCAACTGTGTCCCCTTGTTACTGTGTCCAATCTCTGGAACATCCTGTCTTTGTCCACCTTGTCAATTCCTCTCAGTATTTTGTATGTCGTTATCATGTCCCCCCTATCTCTCCTGTCCTCCAGTGTCGTCAGGTTGATTTCCCTTAACCTCTCCTCGTAGGACATACCTCTTAGCTCTGGGACTAGTCTTGTTGCAAACCTTTGCACTTTCTCTAGTTTCTTTACGTGCTTGCCTAGGTGTTGGTTCCAAACTGGTGCCGCATACTCCAATGTGGGCCTAACGTACACGGTGTACAGGGTCCTGAATGATTCCGTATTAAGATGTCGGAATGCTGTTCTGAGGTTTGCTAGGCGCCCATATGTTGCAGCAGTTATTTGGTTGATGTGCGCTTCAGGAGATGTGCCTGGTGTTATACTCACCCCAAGATCTTTTTCCTTGAGTGAGGTTTGTAGTCTCTGGCCCCCTAGACTGTACTCCGTCTGCGGTCTTCTTTGCCCTTCCCCAATCTTCATGACTTTGCACTTGGTGGGATTGAACTCCAGGAGCCAATTCCTGGACCAGGTCTGCAGCCTGTCCAGATCCCTTTGTAGTTCTGCCTGGTCTTCGATCGAGTGAATTCTTCTCATCAATTTCACGTCATCTGCAAACAGGGACACCTCAGAGTCTATTCCTTCCGTCATGTCGTTCACAACAAATACCAGAAACAGCACTGGTCCTAGGACTGACCCCTGTGGGACCCCGCTGGTCACAGGTGCCCACTCTGACACTTCGCCACGTACCATGACTCGCTGCTGTCTTCCTGACAAGTATTCCCTGATCCATTGTAGTGCCTTCCCTGTTATCCCTGCTTGGTCCTCCAGTTTTTGCACCAATCTCTTGTGTGGAACTGTGTCAAACGCCTTCTTGCAGTCCAAGAAAATGCAATCCACCCACCCCTCTCTCTCTTGTCTTACTGCTGTCACCATGTCATAGAACTCCAGTAGGTTTGTGACACAGGATTTCCCGTCCCTGAAACCATGTTGGCTGCTGTTGATGAGATCGTTCCTTTCTAGGTGTTCGACCACTCTTCTCCTGATAATCTTCTCCATGATTTTGCATACTATACATGTCAGTGACACTGGTCTGTAGTTTAATGCTTCATGTCTGTCTCCTTTTTTAAAGATTGGGACTACATTTGCTGTCTTCCATGCCTCAGGTAATCTCCCTGTTTCGATAGATGTATTGAATATTGTTGATAGGGGTACACATAGCGCCTCTGCTCCCTCTCTCAATACCCATGGGGAGATGTTATCTGGCCCCATTGCCTTTGAGGTATCTAGCTCACTCAGAAGCCTCTTCACTTCTTCCTCGGTGTGTGTGTACTCACCTATTTGTACTCACCTATTTGTGGTTGCAGGGGTCGAGTCACAGCTCCTGGCCCAGCCTCTTCGCTGATTGCTACTAGGTCCTCTCTCTCCCTGCCCCATGAGCTCTATCATACCTCGCCTTAAAACTAAGTATGGTTCCTGCCTCCACCACATCACTTTCTAGGCTATTCCATGGCCTGACTACTCTATGACTGAAGAAATACTTCCTAACATCCCTTTGATTCATCTGAGTCTTCAACTTCCAATTGTGACCTCTTGTGTCTGTGTCCCATCTCTGGAACATCCCGTCTTTGTCCACCTCGTCTATTCCGCGCAGTATTTTATATGTCGTTATCATGTTTCCCCTGACCCTCCTGGCCTCCAGTGTCGTCAGGCCGATTTCCCTCAACCTTTCTTCATAGGACAATCCCCGTAGCTCTGGACTAGTCTTGTTGCAAACCTTTGCACTTTCTCTAATTTCTTGACGTGCTTGACTAGGTATGGATTCCAAACTGGTGCTGCATACTCCAGTATGGGCCTGACGTAGATGGTATACAGAGTCTTAAACGAATCCTTACTGAGGTATCGGAACGCTATCCGTAGGTTTGCCAGGCGCCCGTATGCTGCAGCAGTTATCTGATTGATGTGCGCCTCAGGAGATATGCTCGGTGTTATACTCACCCCCAGATCTTTTTCCTTGAGTGAAGTTTGCAGTCTTTGGCCATCTAAACTATATTGTGTCTGCGGTCTTCTTTGCCCTTCCCCAATCTTCATGACTTTGCATTTGGCATGGTTAAATTCAAGGAGCCAGTTGCTGGACCAGGCTTGTAGCCTGCTCAGGTCTCTTTGTAGTCCTGCCTGATCCTCGTCCGATTTGATTCTTCTCATTAACTTCACATCATCTGCAAACAAGGACACTTCTGAGTCTATCCCTTCCGTTATGTCGTTCATGTATACCAAGAACAGCACAGGTCCTAGGACTGACCCCTGTGGAACCCCGCTTGTCACAGTCGCCCACTCTGATACCTCGTCGTGTACCATGACTCGTTAATAGACGATCTACAACTGGTGAGGACACAGTGAGAAGCCTTGGGACTCATTCTCAAACCCTCCAAGTGTAAAAGCATCACAACGAACCAGAAAATAATTCATGCTGTGTGAACAATCCTCCCTGAAGTCTCTACTACCATTCCAGCCATGAGCACCCTCTTGGGAGCACCGCTGAGCAACCAGGCCATCCATACAGTCCTCAAGAACAAACCGAATGACCTGAAGAAAATGGACTAGAGAATAAGTGATCGCTATGCCCATGATGCTCTGTATCTCCTCACAAGGTGTCTTACTATGCCAAGACTCACTTACTCCCTGAGGTGTGAACCCTCTTTTGACAACCCAACACTCAACGAATATGACGCACACCTGAGGTCAACCTTTAAGAAGGCACTGAACCTGTCACTAGAGGATCAGCAATGGGATCAGGCAACCCTACCAGTGCGACTGGGAAGTATAGGGGTGAGTAAAGCAACGCATGTTGCTTTACTTGCTTTTCTGTCTTCGTGTTTGGCTTCCAGTGCATTAGTCAAGAAGATTGTTCCTGAACGCTTGAGAGACGTGGTAGGAACTCAAGACCCCAGGTTTACTGAAGCAGCGATTCGGTGGGACACCCTTACAGACTCCTCCAGTAGACCAGCTCCTCCCAAAGAGCACAAACAGTCCCACTGGGACAAACCGATCATGGAAAAAATCACCAACACAATGCTCACCAACGCTTCAGGAAAGGACAAAACTCGTCTCCTAGTGGTGAAGGCACCACATTCAGATTTCCTTCTAGCTGTTCCCAATTCCTCCTTGGGCACTCAATTAGACCCACAGGCCATTCGGATTGGTGTTGCTCTTCGCCTAGCCGCCCCCATCCTCTCCGAACGTAGATGTGTTTGCGGCAGGGCGACAGCTGATCAATTAGGACTTCATGGTCTCGTGTGTCACACAGCAGAAGGGAAATATGCCAGACATGATGCGGTCAATGACATCATAAAGAGAAGCCTCGCCACAGCCCGTTGCCCAGCTCAACGGGAACCCCAAGTACAGAGGTCTGATGGAAGTCAAAAGTGTCCTGATGGAGCCACTATGCTACCCTGGAAGGATGGAAAGCAGATTGCCTGGGACTACACCTGTGCTGCCACATTGGCAGACACCTACTTGCCATACTTCGTAGTGGAAGGGGGTGGAGCTGCCAGCCACAGGGAGACCCAGAAGATCCGCAAATATGAAGACCTTTCCCCTTGCTATAACTTCATCCTAATAGGGTCGGAGACCCTTGCAGCATGGGGCAAGTGTGTTCGAAAGTTCCTCAAAGAGCTGGGTGAAAAACTCATCATAGAAACCGAGGACCACAGGGTAGCCGGTTTCCTTTTAAGAGACTCTATGTTGCGATCCAGAGAGGAAATGCCTGCAGTATTCTGGGCTAGCGGCCCACCGCTGGGGAGCTGGACGAAGTATTCGAGATGTAGCTGGCATTTAATATTCTGGCAGGAAGCCAAAGATCCATTATGAGGGAGATTTAAATATATGCAAATATTAATAAATTTTTGAGGTGATTAAACCTGATCTTCCAAAACAGTTTCTTTAATAAATAGTAAAAGTTTAAAGTTACGTAAAGGCTGGAATTTTAACAAAAAATTTCGTAGCATTTAGGCCGATACTAAGAAAAACCTTAAGTAATTACATAAAGTTTTACAGGTCGATAACGGGATTCTGGAAGGAATGTTGCAGACCATGATGGAGAAACTCAACTTTACTATGAAGATTCTGGAAATTTATGGTGGTATTAGTAAGATGCCTAATGGTTCATACAGAGGATCACTGGGCTTAGTCCAACGTCGAGTAAGTTATTCTGTATGCAAATATATATATATATATATATATATATATATATATATATATATATATATATATATATATATATATATATATATATATATATATATATATATATATATATATATATATTGTGGAAAATACTGTATATATTTTCCAGAAATACAGTAATTTATAGGTAAATATATGCCCTATATTGTATTTTTAAAAGAAGTATGTTATCGAAAATGGGAAACCTGCGGCTGGGGGGGTCAATCGCCATTTTGGTTTTTGAATTGGATACAACGTTAGTGTATAATGGGAAGAATTTTCGTGCTCTAGTCTAGAGGTTAAAATTGGGCTGACACATCTCAAATAGGAGGCAAAATTGTTGGATGTGCATTCCTGCATAACTTGAGATATCAGGCAACTGGACAAGACCTCTCCAGGAACCTCAGATAAGCTCTCTAGATTTGTGTATAATTCTGGCCAGCATTATTTTCATAGATATAGTTAGAGTGAGGTTTTCTGAGTATGATACACATTAATCTCCAGTCAAATTGTTGAGTGATAATAAGATATTCTCTTTCTGTTATGTACATGTGTATCTATAATCATTTTTTAATTTTAATATACAGTCCACAAATTTATATATTTACCAACATTCCTGGTGATGTATAATTCATTTAATAAATAGGTCCAGAGCAACTTGTGGATATAACAGTTATAGGTGTCGAAGGGGGACATTTTTTGTGACCTAGGTGTCCCAAATTCCTACTTGTCTAACTGATAAATAATAATTATCTATGTTCATTTATTGTTATGTACATAACGATACGTACAGATAAATGCAATTTTCCACACACACACACACACACACACACACACACACACACACACACACACACACACACACACACACACACACACACACACACATATATATATATATATATATATATATATATATATACATATATATATATGTCGTGCCAAATAGGCAGAACTTGCCATCTTGGCTTAAATAGCAACGCTCATCTTGCCAAATAGGACAAGCGAAAATTTGTGTATGCAATAATTTCGCCAAAATCATTCTGAACCTAACAAAAAAAATATATTTCAATGTGTTTGTTTGGTATTAAATTATTGTAAACAAATCTAAAATATATATAGTTAGGTTAGGCTAAAATAAATTGTTCCTGTTATAATAAGGTTAGGTAAGTTTTCTAAGATTCTTTTGGTGCAAAATTAAAATTTTTTACATTAACATTAATGAAAAAAATATATCTTTAAAGGTATAAGAGAAAATTTTAGAAAGGACTTAATTTTAAACGAGTTCTTGCTAATTGACCAGTTTTACATATTCGGCACGACATATATACATATATATATATATATATATATATATATATATATATATATATATATATATATATATATATATATATATATATATATATATATATATATGTATATATATATATATATATATATATATATATATATATATATATATATATATATATATATATATATATATATATATATATATATATATATATATTTCAACAAGTCGGCCGTCTCCCACCGAGGCAGGGTGACCCAAAAAAGAAAGAAAATCCCAAAAAAGAAAATACTTTCATCCTCATTCAACACTTTCACCACACTCACACATTATCACTGTTTTTGCAGAGGTGTTCAGAATACAACAGTTTAGAAGCATATACGTATAAAGATACACAACATATCCCTCCAAACTGCCAATATCCCAAACCCCTCCTTTAAAGTGCAGGCATTGTACTTCCCATTTCCAGGACTCAAGTCCGACTATAAGAAAATAACCGGTTTCCCTGAATCCCTTCACTAAATATTACCCTGCTCACACTCCAACAGATCGTCAGGTCCCAAGTACCATTCGTCTCCATTCACTCCTATCTAACACGCTCACGCACGCTTGCTGGAAGTCCAAGCCCCTCGCCCACAAAACCTCCTTTACCCCCTCTCTCCAACCCTTTCGAGGACGACCCCGACCCCGCCTTCCTTCCCCTATATGCTTTCCATGTCATTCTACTTTGATCCATTCTCTCTAAATGACCAAACCACCTCAACAACCCCTCTTCTGCCCTCTAATACTTTTATTAACTCCACACCTTTTCCTAATTTCCACACTCCGAATCTTCTGCATAATATTTACACCACACATTGCCCTTAGACAGGACATCTCCACTGCCTCCAACCGTCTCCTCGCTGCTGCATTTACCACCCAAGCTTCACACCCATATAAGAGTGTTGATACTACTATACTTTCATACATTCCCTATTTTGCCTCCATAGATAACGTTTTTTGACTCCACATATACCTCAACGCACCACTCACCTTTATTCCCTCATCAATTCTATGATTAACCTCATCCTTCATAAATCCATCCGCCGACACGTCAACTCCCAAGTATCTGAAAACATTCACTTCTTCCATACTCCTCCTCAATTTGATATCCAATTTTTCTTTATCTAAATCATTTGATACCCTCATCACCTTACTCTTTTCTATGTTCACTTTCAACTTTCTACCTTTACACACATTCCCAAACTCATCCACTAACCTTTGCAATTTTTCTTTAGAATCTCCCATAAGCACAGTATCATCAGCAAAAAGTAACTGTGTCAATTCCCATTTTGAATTTGATTCCACAAAATTTAATCCCACCCCTCTCCAGAACACCCTAGCATTTACTTCCTTTACAACCCCATCTATAAATATATTAAACAACCATGGTGACATTACACATCCCTGTCTAAGACCTACTTTTACCGGGAAGTATTCTCCCTCTCTTCTACACACCCTAACCTGAGCCTCACTATCCTCATAAAAGCTCTTTACAGCATTTAGT